>NC_091123.1:175514724-175622224 GCF_040183065.1 Periplaneta americana
GGAATCTTGTTGATTTTTCACAGCTTCCTTAATATTACTTGTATCAGGATTGCAATAAGTTTCGTGGAGTAGTAGACTTTACTTAATTTTTGCAAATATTTAAAAACAATAATTAACATTGAAATTTAGGTGAAATTGCAGTCGTAAGTTTCCAATTTATAATTATTACTATGTTAAACGTCTCTAAAAATAATATGTTAAAAGCCTAAAGCAGTAAAATGAATGTCGCGCTTAAGCGGTAAGAAGAGGGAAATTGTTATGTGTGTTACGTTGGGAATACTGAATGTGGTACGGTATTTCACACTTACCGCGTATTGGTTCTGTGCGGAAAACAAGCAAATACGCACGATCTCGCACAATAGTAATATACGTTACAAGAGCGGTATGCTGACGTTTTCATGTTCGAGTAAAAGATTAAAAAAGCTCAACTACGTTTCGCTTTTTCAATCTTTTCCTCGAACATGAAAACAAACATACCGCTCGCGTATCGTACATTATTTTGTGCGAATATCGTTTATTACATACCTGAAAGACGAATTTCTAATTAGTTGCAATGAAATCTCCATCTTAGTTTCTGTTTAATGACGGCAACTTTAGAAAACAAAAATATCTATACTCCAGCAGGCCGTGATATACGTCTGTCTTTTTTTTTTCTCCACAGTCTATAAATGCGAACTTAAAACAAACGGTAAGGTTATGTAATGATTTATTTTTTTCATTTTAATATTTTAACAATATTATTTATATAACATATTGCAGTAATAACATCGGCATCTGGAGTCTCGTTGATTTTTTCACGGCTTCCTTAATGTTACTTGTATCAGGGATACAATAGCTTTCGTGGAGTAGTAGACTTTACTTAATTTTTGCAAATATTTAAAAACAATAATTAACAGTGCAATTTAGGTGAAATTGCAGTGGTAAGTTTCCAATTTATAATTATTACTATGTTAAACGTCTCTAAAAATAATATGTTAAAAGCCTAAAGCAGTAAAATGAATGTGGCGCTTAAGCGGTAAGAAGAGGGAAATTGTTATGTGTGTTACGTTGGGAATACTGAATGTGGTATTTCACACTTACCGCGTATTGGTTCTGTGCGGAAAACAAACAAATACGCACGATATCGCACAAAATCACATTTCTACACTCACGTCTTCCTTTCATACTGACTTCGGTTGTTTATTGTTGTTAAGCAAAGCAGACAGGAAGGAGAATGAAGCTGTGTTTGTACACAACGGAAAGGCCGAACTTGGCTGTTAGCATAATTGGAACCTGAGCGAGGAGCGTCGGGTTACAGCGGTGGGTTACCACCAGCAGATGAGCCAGGGGCGCTGTCCTGTCCAGCCTATCGACCACGATTACAAGGTCATCGCTTCAGCTTTCTTGATTGCGATGTGTAACAGACCGATGGTACGACAGCAGACTGCATCCTGACTGCATGATATTCAAATCTAGATTCATTCATTCATTCATAGCTTTCTAACTAGTAAATAAATAAGAACAAGCGAAGAGTGAAGAATTCCTCAATAATTATTGTTGTTATGGGTGATTTGAGAGTTTCACGGTGTTCAAATAATTGAAGAGGGATTCGCCGAACCAAAATGGGTGATAAGAACAAAAATGAGTATAATAGTATAGGGCAGGGTTGGGCAGAATTATGCACTCTGTGCTTGCACGGTGTACTACGAGAAAAGTGTGCCTATACAGCAGGGCTGGGCACATTACGTGTTTCTGAGAAATGAGCGCTGTGTGCTTTAAAGAGCGGGTCTTGCGAGCACTGTGACGTAAGCATACTGTACGTCATTCAGTGCCGGTGCAGTGGTGACTCTGCAGTATGATGGCGAACTTTGAATACGGGGCTTCCGCTCATACACTAAAGCGTCCCGCTACTCCCAATGCTTTTAATGTATCATGGGAGGAGGAGTTCCTTTTGGTAGAGAGCAGTGGATTAGCAAAGTGTTTAATTTGTCATAAAACACTCCAACTGATTAAGAGATTCAATATCCAACGGCATTATTCTTTACAACAAGCTACTGAATATGACAAATATGTTGGTAATGAGCACCATAAATTAATACAACTTAAAGAAAATGTTTCTCAGGTACATTATATTAGAGTATCTATTTCATATTTATAATACATTATAAGTTATTAAACATTTAGTAATATATAATTTTAAATTATACAAATATTATGATATATCATAGTATAGTATATTACAGTGTATGATATATAATATGGTATATATATATATATATATATATATATATATATATATATATATTACTAAATGTAATATAATAACTTATCTATACTAATAATAAATCTGTAGCCAAAATTTTTCTGGTAATTTTCGATTTTCTAAAAATAATTGGTGTTAACATGTATAATTAACCATCCTGAAACCGAAAATCGCTTTTTTTTAATTTTTGTTTGTATGTCTGTCTGTCTGTCTGTCTGTCTGTCTGTATGTTTGTTTGTTACCTTTTCACGCGATAATGGCTGAACGGATTTCGATGAAAATTGGAATATAAATTAAGTATGTTGTAACTTAGATATTAGGCTATATGGCATTCAAAATACGTTATTTAAAAGGGGGGGGGTGGTTATAAGGGGGCCTGAATTAAATAAATCGAAATATCTCGCTTATTATTGATTTTTGTAAAAAATGTTACATAACAAAAGTTTCTTTAAAAATGATTTCTGATAAGTTTTATTCTTTGTAAAACTTTGATAGGACTGATATTTAATGAGATAAATGAGTTTTAAAATTAAAATAACTGCCATCTAAGGCGGTGTATTGAAATAAAAAACAAATGACTTCGTCTATAAGGGGCCTTGGACACAACAATCGAAAGCTATGAAATATAGCCTATAGACAATGTTTCTGTGTTTGTATGAAGTAATATCAGAAGGTAAATTAACCGATTTGTATAATTAATTATTATTTCATCATTGGAAAGTGTAGTTTCTCTAGATGGACATAATGCTATAATGTTATTACAGTAACTTGTGAGTGAATTGAGGACAGGTAAGATTAAAATAGCTTCTTATGCACAGAAAACTTGATAGGTTATTCTGTATATTCATTTCCTATATTTCTTAAAATAATGTTTATGAACATATTCATTTTTATCTCAGAGAATTAACGAACAACGAGAGTGTATTGATTTAGTATGCAGTAAAAGTACGTTAGATTAGCAATCCATTATTTTATAATTCAAATTTTAAGTATGCTCAATTGAATCGTGTTAAAATACATAAAATATATATGCAATAAATGCAATGCAAAAAATTGGGTAATGAGCCAAGCAGATTATGTTGCGCTGTTGTAAAAGCTATTCCTCCTGAGATTCAAGAGCTCCCACAACAAATTAAAAACTTTCTAATTCGAGTACATCCATTATCAACATACTTTTTACATAATATAATATAATATAATATAATATAAACATAATAATAAATCAGTAGCAAAAATTTTTCTGTTAATTTTCGCTTTTCCAAAAATAATTGGTAATAACAATTAAGAAACATGTTAAAGGAATTGTCATTGCACCAAATGAGTGGTCTCTGGATCAAAATGATCGCATTTTAATATTTTAAATAGAATTTAAATTAAGTAACATATTAAACGATTTATCCTTCTATCAAACACGAATGTTCCCTGGATCAAACGTCCTATTTTAATTATGTAATTACTTTATATTTAGTCCTAACGGGTGCAGCGGAGCGCACGGGTACGGCTAGTAATGCAATATAAATATTGAATAGATACTCTAATATAATGTACCTGAGAAACATTTTCTTTAAGTCGTATTAATTTATGGTCATAGGTATATTATATAACATTATATTATATCATATATATCATACCATACCATGCCATACCATATTATATTATATTATATTATATTATATTATATTATATTATATTATATTATATTATATTATATTATATTATATTATATTATATTATATTATGTATTAACAGGATGACAATAATGCACTTAGTGAATCGTTTATGAGAATTAGCTACAAAATTTGCCACGAAATTGCAAAGGAATTGGAAACATTCAACGAAGGTGAATTCATCAAACGATGTTTAATTACACTGGCAGATGAACTCTGTCCACAGCAAGTAGGGGAAGTGGAAGCCATACGCCTGTCTCGTAGAACCGTGGTGAGGAGATTGCAGTATGTGCGTATGGGTTATGTAAATAAGCCTAATGATTTGTGTGTGTGCATAGAGCGAAGTTTTATTTCATTAAATTAATAAGAGTGTTATAAAGTCTGTACTGTACAATGGATTGATGTAATATCCTTATAAACTATTATGTACTGACAGCCTGAATGAATAGAACAACCGTGGCTCTTGTTATATTAATGCAGGGAAGGTAGCTGTAATGCCAGTCCGCCACTGAGTGAGCGTTCTGCTCTGGCTTGGAATTGAAGTGCCTTGCGGAGCGAGAGCAGCTCTGGCCGGCTAAATGGAGCCGCTCTCATGCCCTGCCCTGCTACAGAGTGCACGAAAACCGGTTTATTCAAGTTGCGGTACGTAGGCCTACTGTGTGTTTCAAAAGAAAATGGTATTCCACCAAACTAAATAAGAATACAAAGTAATGAAACACTTCTTTAAACAGAAAACAAAACATGTCTGTTGCACATTAGTTCATATTACTCAATTTCTCAAGATTTGGAGAAACTGTATTAGCACAAGCTATGCGAAGAACTGCCGTTGAAAGCCCATCATTTCTTGTTTGAGATTTGTTTATTTTCGTAATAGAAAATAACTGTTCTCATGTATAAGTGGAACCAAATAAACACAAAACTTTCTCACACAGCTTATGCAGATGGGAAAGCGTCCTATTGAGGTAAGCGTTCACTACATCGTATCGCACTCCTCGTACGAATCGCACGCAACGGATATTTTAAGTTCAGTGCGTTCACTGTAACGGCTTCACCTCATCGCCTCATCGGATTCCCCTATCAGCTGTTTAAAACATGACGTCGTGCGATATTGACATTGCTGAAAGCAGAGGAGTTGAGGTTAGGTCTATTAATTACCGTACGTCTGTTAGCGAATAAGAATTTGTAATTGCTTCATGCGTCTTAATTGAAGAGGAAGAAACGAAAGAAATATTGGTTACTTACTGACTTACAAATGGCTTTTAAGGAACCCGAAGATTCTTTGCCGCCCTCACATAAGCCCGCCATCGGTCTCTATCCTGTGCAAGATAAATCCATTCTCTATCATCATATCTTACCTCCCTCAAATCCATTTTAATATTATCCTACCATCTACGTCTCGGCCTCCCTAAAGATCTTTTTCCCTCCGGTCTCCCAACTAACACTCTATATGCATTTCTGGATTCGCCCATACGTGCTACATGCCCTGCCCATCTCAAACGTCTGGATTTAATGTTCCTAATTATGTCAGGTGAAGAATACAATGCGTGCAGTTCTGCGTTGTGTAACTTTCTCCATTCTCCTGTAATTTCATCCCGCTTAGCCCCAAATATTTTCCTAAGCACCTTATTCTCAAATATCCTTAACCTATGTTCCTCTCTCAGAGTGAGAGTCCAAGTTTCACAACGATACAGCAGAACCGGTAATATAACTGTTTCATAAATTCTAACTTTCAGATTTTTTGACAGCAGACTGGATGATAAGAGCTTCTCAACCGAATAATAACAGGCATTTCCCATATTTATTCTGCGTTTAATTTCCTGCCGAGTGTCATTTATATTTGTTACTGTTGCTCCAAGATATATCAATTCTTCCACCTCTTCGAAGGATGAATCTCCAATTTTTATATTTCCATTTCGTATTGGTTACATAATATATTTGCAAGAAATGACTTGATTACTGTAATGGGAATGCCTCAAATTATATAATTCTTCGCCATTTTCTACAAGCGACATATGTTTTCCGTCTGCCATTTTGGCGCGACACTGAACATGGCATAACACAATAGTAACAGTTGAGCAATTAAAATTTATTTATTAAAGAAGGCCATGATCGCACGCATCGGAAAAGTTGCCCATCCGAGAAACGTGGACGGATTTGCCGAGAGGCGATGCGTCCGATACGATGTAGTGAACGCGGTTACGTAACAATTACAGCAAAGATAGTCTTTTTCCGATCCTTGCGATTCGTCCGATGCGTGCGATACGATGTAGTGAACGCTTACCTTTGGGAATCCGTCATAAAACTGCATAAGACTCGACCTTGAATCATATTTCGCTCGTATCTCTCGATCACATCGCAGGTCAATCAATTCACACTATAATGAAGGGGGGACGTTATCAATAATCAGTTAGAATCGGGACATGTAGCAAAAATACGCAAATCCATTTCCAGGCAATCTAAATCGTGGAACCTTGATGTAAATTCCTCTAATAGACCGGATAGAATACATGCGTACATTTCGAAATTTTCATTGTTCAAAATTCTATGCGCTTAGATAAGGATGGGAAATGATATATTTCGCCCTTTTGCATTTGACGTATCCATAACAGCAATTTCTCCTTAAAGGCTGAAATTCTATCTGCAAATTGTGTATTAAGAATCTCTTTTCCCTGAAGTCCTAAATTTAGCTCATTTAAAAGCTGTAAGGTCTGTTATAGCTGCTGGCACACTACAGCGCTGCACTTGGAATTCTCCGTGCGCACGGAGGGCAAATGCACTCAAACGCCCATCGCTGGTATAGGGTAAGGTTGCCTAATTCCGTGACATAATGAATACAGTCTATATTTATGTCAAAATTGTAATAAAAATTTTCAAATAACACCTAAATGACGTTATTTGGACCTTTAACTACAGTTTCTACAACGTTCAGTGTCAACAGTTTCACTAGTTGGGTATATAATATATGATTCTTCATTGTTATACAGTGGCTCCTAAATCCGTGACAGGGATCCAAATTCCGTGATAGTGGTTTCCTAATTCCGTAAGTGATATCCTAATTCCGTGATACTAAAATGACCCTCATTAACTGGTCAGAAAACAATCATGTATTTGGAAAAACAAATTAAGGCTATGGTATATTGTTTTAATATGGATTAAGAAAGAAAGTACAACATAGAAAAAGGCCTAAGTGACAAATTTCGTAGAAAATACTTGTCTAACTATAGGAATACATATTACATATTAATATATTATAAACAAAATAAACTGGAATTTAAATTCAATATAAAATTAAATTTGAATAAATTGAATTATAACACAATTATTTCTCATTATTTATATTCCTAACAGCAGTAATTAAGTTAAATATATGTCCTATTATTTTATTATTATTTCCACGAACTATTTTCTTTCATAGACATTAATTTTTACTGGCCATTTTCCCTCATTGTAACACAAGACTTAATAGCCTACCACTTGCACGAACATACTTGTGAGAGTTTGTTTTCTAGTCTAGTTTTCTTGAGGAATAAATATAATAAATCCAAAGTTGAGCGAAACTTGCTACTTAGTGTAGCTATTTATAATTGAACTAGACTTCGTAAAATTCACAGCTTCAAGGTAATAATAGCCGTTCCATTAAGAAACATATGGTAAGTCTTGAAGACTGTTCCTTTTTTTTTCCAGGAAAGACCATAAAGTATAAAGTACGGCAACTTTGAATATGTGTTTTCAGATCAATACATTCAAGAGCTACAACTAAGATTTAATATCAGTATCGAATTATTCATCCGTTCATAATGTTATGCCCAAGAGCAGGTCTTTCACTGCAAACCCAGCATTCTCTAATTTATCCTATCTTCTGCCTTCCTCTTTGTCTACTCATATGATTCATGTAACTTAATGTCGTCTATCATCTGGCATCTTCTTCTGCCCCCAATTCTTCTCCCGTTCACCATTCCTTCCAGTGCATCCTTCAGAAGGCAGTTTGTTCTCAACCAGTGACCCAGCCAATTCCTTTTCCTCTTTCTTATCAGTTTCAGCATCATTCTTTCTTCATCCACTCTTTCCAACACAGCTTCGTTTCTTACTCTGTCCATTTCACACGCTCCATCCTTCTCCATATCCACATTTCAAATGCTTCTATTCGCTTCTTTTCACTTCGTCGTAATGTCCATGTTCCTGCCCCATACAACGCCACACTCCACACAAAGCACTTCATTAGTCTCTTTCTTAATTCTTTTTCCAGAGGTCCGCAGAAGATGCTCCTTTTTCTATCAAATGCTCCCTTTGCAATTGCCATTCTCTTTTTGACTTCTTGGCAGCATCTCATGTTACTGCTTATAGTACACTCCAAGTATTTGAAGCTGTCCACTTGCTCTACTACCTCATTTAGAATTCTCAAGTTTACCTTCTTTATTTTTCTTACGACAACCATCTTGTTTCCATTTATCTTCATTCCATACTGCTCACAGCTGTCATTTAGCTCCAGTAGCATATCCCTTAGTATCATCTCCTCTTCTGCTAACAAAGCCATATCATTAGCAAGTCCACACCTGTGGAGTAACGGTCAGCGCGTCTGGCCGCGAAACCAGGTGGCCCGGGTTCGATTCCCGGTCGGGGCAAGTTACCTGGTTGAGGTTTTCTCCGGGGTTTTCCCTCAACCCAATATGAGCAAATGCTGGGTAACTTTCGGTGCTGGACCCCGGACTCATTTCACCGGCATTATCACCTTCATCTCATTCAGACGCTAAATAACCTGAGATGTTCATAAAGCGTCGTAAAACAACCTACTAAAAAAATTATTAGCAAATCTTGTACACTTTATTCTTCTTCCTCCTACTCCTCCTACTATCACGCCCCTCATGCTCTGAAAACAGTTCTTTACTAAATCCTCCAAGTAGATGTTGAACAGGGTACTCCTCTCCTTATTTCACTTCCTTCTGACATTTCTTCTCCTATCCTGACTTTTAACTCGTTGTTTCATATAAAGGTTATTGAACAGCCTCTCTCTTTCCAATTCACGCCAATTTTCTTTAGGATCCCCATTAGTTTATTCCAATCCACTCTGTCAAACGCCTTTTCTAGGTCCACAGATACTACATGCACTTCATTATTCTTCTCTAAGTATCTTTCGCCGATTATTCGTAACAGTCCAACAGTACCTTTTCCCTTCCTGATGTCAAACTGCTCTTCTTCCAACTGTTCTTCTATCTTAGAATATAAACGTCGATTGAATATTCGCGGAAGAATCTTCGCCGAGTGTGATATCAGGCTGATAGTCCTCTCGAATTATTAAGGGTGTTGTATAGTAGTCTGTATAGCTTGCATAGTAGTCTGTATAGCTCAACTGATGAATTGTTTATGATTATAAATTGAATTAATCTACTTGATATTAATTGCACAAATTTGTATAGCTTAATGAAAGTATGCTTCTTTGTATTGTACGTGGTACAGTCATTAAGTTCTGACACTGATGCCTGAAGGGTCTGGATGTCTCAGAAGATGCCGCGTGATACGGCGAACACTTAAACAGATCGACATCCTCCCTCAATATAGTCGCCGTTGGCCGCTATGCACGTCTGCCAACGTTGGTGTAGCTGCTGGAAGCACTGCTGAAAGATGTTGGCAGGAAGACGCCGTATGGCTTCCCTTGTGGCAGTCATGACCTTTTCGGCCGCATAAAAATTACGCCCACGTAGGATTGATTTCTTGAGGGGAAAGAGAAAAAAAATCGCATGGTGCGAGATCAGGTGAGTACGGAGGGTGTGGCAAAACAGCGACCTGTCTCCTTGCAAGTTCCTCTTGGACAAGGATGGAGCGATGTGCAGGGGCGTTGTCGTGTAGCAACAGCCAATTCTTCCTATGCCAAAGCTCAGGACGCTTACGACGAATTGAATTGCGTAAACGGCCAAGAATCTCTTTGTAGAGGATCTTGTCTACAGTTGCACCTTGTGGGATGAATTCTATGTGAACAATTCCATTTGAATAAAAAAAAAACTGTTAAAGCATCACCTTGCCTTTTGACTGTCTTGTTGCGGATTTTTCTGTCGTGGAAATAATGGCGTTTTCCAGGTGGCGGATTGTCGCTTCAGTTGCGGATCGTAAAGGAAACACCATGTTTCGTCTCCAGTTATGATCGGTTATAGCAGTTTCGCCTAATTTCTGACAGAACGTGACGTTTGCCCGTTGCTCAAACTGCAACATACTCGAGTTCCGACGCGCGCATTCAAATCACCGTCACAACAATGACCGTAGTTCTGCTTACACTATATGCACGTAACTGTATGATGCTGGGACGAGAGACTAACTGACAAGGTACCATATCACGGCGCCACCTATCCGTTCTAGTGCACCAGACCGCCACTATGCCCTCAGTCTCAGAACTTAATGAATGTACCACGTATATATTTGTATAGTTTTGGCCGATGAATTGTATATGCTTTAAATTGAATTGTAATCTATATAGCTCTATTGATAAATTGTTTGTGTTTGTAATTTGAAGTACTTTGCATGATATGTATTATCAATTTCTGTATATCACACCTGGTTGAATTGTTTATGCCTTAAATTTAATTAACTTACTTGTTTTGTATTATACATATTGCTCAACTGATGAATGATCGTTTGCGTTTGTAAATTTAATAATCTGATTGGCTATGTATTGTTTATTTTTAATAGAGCCATCGATGTAGCTCAGTCGGCAGACTCGCTGGCCTGCTGATCCGGAGCTGCGTTCGGGGTTGGGTTGGATCCCCCTTTGGTCTTTGGTTTCTTCCGAGGTTTTCCACAGCCGTGGGACTGAAGCCGGATGGTCTATGGCGAGTCCTTGGCATCAACCCCTTTGATTTGATTACCTGATTGGGTTTTTCCGAGGTTTTCCCCAACCAAAAGGCAAATAATATTTTGGCGAATCCTCGGACCTCACCTCATCTCACTACATCTCGCCAAAATATTGTAAAAAAAATTGCACAAAATTGTAAAAATTGTAGAAAATTACTAAATTGTGAAACTGTAAAAATTTGTAAAAATTGTAATTGTAATATCGTAAAATTTTGACTTGTTCCACATCTTAAAGCTTTATTGCTCGTGTAAGATCTATGGAATAAAATGAATGAATGACATTATGCAAATATTTAATGAGGATAACATAGTTAAGCATGAGCTTCAAGTTGTACGTGGCACAAGATTGAGAATCTCTTCCCTGGACGATTTCCTTCCCCTCGAGTCACAGAGATCTATCTCCCCCGGATTTATTGTTTTTACGTGCAAAGTCTACGAGCGCATTGCACAGTCGTTTACCAGTAGCATTCGGGTTTTGCATCAGGTTTTTCCTTCCCATAAATCAGTAATTCTTCCTAACCCATAGATCGTCGTGTCTTTCAGTATGGGACGTCGTAGCTTCCCCCTCCCCCCAAAAAAAATATTTAAGAAAAGTATTCCTTAAAGTACTTATTTAAAATTATAAAATTTTTCAGAATTACACGAAATCCCTGCAGATTGAAAAGTGCTGGTAGCAATTGTTTTTAGTATACGGTAAGTTAGTACAAGGCGCGTCAAGAAAGTAAGTTTCTCTTGGGCCGTCTAGAGAAAGAAAACACAATTTCATGGAGAAATATCTATTGGAACAGATACAGCAACTGTTGAGCTATTTTTCAACATATTCCCCACCCGAGTTGAGACATTAGTCATTCCTTGTGATCAACTTTTGTATCTCTGTGTCGTAGAAGTCTTGCCACCTGGATCTGAACCAGCGTATGGCAACCGTCTGCACCTCTCTGTACTGTGAAAATGTTGACCGGACAGGAATTTAAAGGGTCGGGGTTTTTTTTTCATATTTTAAATCTCAGTAAACCTTCAAGTATCCTCATAGCGCGTATAATTACTTCAAAAACCAACAAATGTAACCTAAACTATCAGATCACATGACCGTAAGAAAATATAGTTTTTGTCTAAAATAGTTTTTTTTTTTTTTCAAATTCCGAACAATTTACTTTTCTTGGTTAACGCCCTTAAAAAAAGCCGATTCGATTGCCTAAATTTATTATTAAAATTAGACTTTTTAATATTTAATACAATTCAGCTGACTATTTCGTTTATATGACGTCATTCCATTTTCGACCAATGAAGTGTAATGAAATTTTGAATTCCTAGTGCCGAGGTCATGGAAAACATTGGGGCTCTACCTCCATGCCCCCCAAATGCCTTCATGGCATGTTACTGGGATACCTTTACCTTTTTACCAATCATAGTCAGACTTTGCGATAATTTTTGCAGCTAGATAAATCGCTATCAATTTATCGCATGGTCGTTCTTTTGTTTAGTCGTTGTCGCCAACTGTTTCTCCGTAAATTGATGATCATGGATACATTAAGATGCAACTACACGGTTAAACTTTTCTTTCAACTTTAAAACAATGAATGCAAGATTGATATTTAATATTAATTAATATATTTACGCAGTGAAGACGACGTTCGAAACGGCGCACCATGTAGACACAAAATCTTCATGCATCTTAATTGAACGTACCTTTTAAACTTGATTCTTTTAATATTCTTCCCAGATTGCACGTATACGCGATTGGAATATTGAACTGTGTAGATGCAGCTTTAGTTCCGTTACATAATACAGCGAGAATGCGTTTGTCGAGCTATAAAAATGCTTTCGTGTAGCACTGATTGTGAGTAAGTGTCGAAATAAGGCATAAGCTGACATTAGTCCTGCTCCCACAGGTAACTTAACCTATAATTGTAGCCTATAAAATTTGTATTTTGTGAATGAAATTAAACAATTAATAGAAAGTCAGATGTTCAAATTTTTTGGGTTATTTTACGACGCTGTATCAACATCTAGGCTATTTAGCGTCTGAATGAAATGAAGGTGATAATGCCGGTGAAATGAGTCCGGGGTCAAGCGCCGAAAGTTACCCGGCATTTGCTCGTATTGGGTTGAGGGAAAACCCCGGAAAAAACCTCAACCAGGTAACTTGCCCCGACCGGGATTCGAACCCGAGCCACCTGGTTTCGCGGTCAGACGCGCTGACCGTTACTCCACAGTTGTGGACTTCAAATTTATGTAACATCATCGCATATCAAACCCAAAGAGATTGCATAGTAATAATAATGTCTTTGATCAAACTGCCTTCCGTATGGCGTAATAAAATTCGTGTTTTAATTAGGCCTATCTATTCAGAATTGGCTTCACTGTGTAACAACATGTCTCGCTGTGAATACATAAGCATTGGTATATAGCTGTCCCCACTGTTACTGTTAAATTAAATTATGATTTCAGCAGATAATGAAGATGTATTTATGTTATAGTAATAAGAGAAAAGTGCAGTACATGTAATTAACATTGTTAAACCTGTATTTCGCTTTTCGCAATTGGCATTACTGAATAATAACGTCGAATTTCTTTATTGCAGTAATCGATATTCATCTACGAGTATTTCAACTTCACAATGTCTGAATAGGTTAAGTTTTCGTTAATATACAGGGGTATCATTTTATTTTTACTTCAATTTTTATTGTACCTGAGTTTTTTAATGTACTTCACTCCCACCCCTTCTACTAATGAAGTTCAACCGTCCTCCACACAGATCCAAGACCGCATATACAATCATAGTAGCCTTACGGTCATAGTAAACAGTACGTTCCAAAAGTATGTTCGCGTTTTCCAGTGACGAAAGAGCTTTCAATATTGCATCATTTTCCATTTGCCTACGTCGCATCCCGGTTTCCCCCACCTGCTTCTATTCGCCTCTCTGTAAATGCTAGTGGCTGGGCTGACTTAGCTCTTTTCGGAGAGCATTAATTTCTGTTAGGAATTGGACGTCTACGTAATATTATACCCATACAATTGTTTAAAATAACTTAAATGAAAGGGCCTCGTTAAGTAATTAACTGTCACGTGATTTCCTCCCTTTCTACGATGCTGCGACGTAACCACTTGGATGGACAGTAGATAGCATGTCTGAGTAATTTTATCTTTTCGGATCGGGCAGAAGTGAAGATTGAATTTACAGTACGCAAGGTCTCTTTTATAGAGTAGGTACAGAATTATTTCAACATGAGTTACTGATACGAAGTACGAACCTGGTAATTGGAATTACGTACAATAGTCTATAGTGCGATAATATGCACATTAGAACTGAAGCCTGTATCGAAATGAACGGCCACCATTTTCAAAAATTTGTTTAAATATACATATTATGATTATTTTTCAATTTAACTTCATTCTCTATATTGTACGCTAATGTGTTGTAGACAGTATAATATACACTGCATAATGAATACGTTCGCATGGAAAGCTCAGTTCGTGAGTAAAAACACTCATTGTTAATACTGTACTGTATTTTGATTAAACAAAAACCTTATGAAAATTATCAAACTCAAAATCACGATATTTCCTAGTTTACGTAAATGGATGAACTACTTTTCTTCCCTCCTATACCTTGTAAAGTGATTTTTTTGTATATTACGCCAGTATCATCGAACTCCAGTCGTGGAAGGGGGTAGCAAACGATGTTTCCGGTTCTTAATAGTTGATCCAAAGGTATAGCCAGGTTAATATTAGAAATGTTAGTAAAAATAAAATGATGTCCCTGTACAATTATTAATATTTTGTGATCGAATTTTAGGGATATATTATTTACATTTTTATTTTATTCACGAAATAGTCCTAATAAATGTCACTCGAGGTCTTCGTGGATTTATCGGCAAATCTCAGACCTCTCGTGATATTACTACAGATAATTTTGTAACTTCATTTATTCTTCTTTTTTGCACGCCTCTAGGTTTGGAGCTGTTTTGTAGAACTGTACATAGTCGTTACATTTTCTGAAATATGAAATATAACAATAAAGAAACAAATGTAGCCTGCCGTATTTTGTAATACAAACAAGAATTCACATTTTAAAATGCTTGAAGGTCGTTGAATCTTCATGTAGATCTAAATCCGTCATTATATATCTCTGTGCGTGCAAGGAGTTTAACCCGGATTTTTCATATTACATGGATATGAATATATAGCACAAAGCCAAGAGAGAGGGAGGATCATTGTCCGTGCGAGGGTCGGAATTACCACTCCAAAGGGCAGTAGCGTGTATCATGGATGCGTGAGCACAATTGAAACAAAAAGCAAATATAATCCCCTGTATACAAGCTGAAAATATTACATATCTAGCATTAAAAGTAGCGGAACACGAACAAATAAAAGTTACTTTCTCTGTTTTCCGTAAATATAAATTTCATCATGATGGTATAATCTTTCGAGATGTCAGTTCACCGTCACTACGACAGTCTAGCATTGCACACAACTTGCGAAATATTATGCAAGTCACGCACTAATGTAGTATTACCTTTTTAATTGACTATTACACTTTTACTACGTCACACTACTTTCAACCACTAAAACGGTACGAAAGGACGTCTTTCAACCAATCACGGCTGCTTATCGCACAATTTTATCGCGTCCCTAGCATTTGTTTAATTTTATCGCGTCCCTGGTATTTGTTTAATTTTATCGCGTCCCTAGCATTTGTTTAATTTTTATCGCGTCCCTAGCATTTGTTTAATTTTATCGCGTCCCTAGCATTTGTTTAATTTTATCGCGTCCCTAGCATTTGTTTATTTTTATCACTACCCTAGCATTTGTTTCTTTGTTTGCCAACATTTCAAACTGCACTGGTCTGGACGTCAAAAAACAGAAAATTACAAACCACTCCAGTCGATGCACAGCACTTTCAAATATGACTCGCATTGGCATTCAAGAACAAGAATTAATAACGATCAATGGTCATAGCTATGCATCTTCCCTGAAACTCTATTTACAAATAAATGAAGAGCACCATCCGGAAATCCTGAATAAGTTGAGGGATACACCATGTACATCAACGAGTTCACTTCTTTTACGCACACGTCCAATATAACATCAACTGAACCACCAACCACTAAAACATTCAAATTTGAAAATTGTACTTTCAATAATTGTTTCTTTTAAAATTATTCATGTCTATTTTTTATTTCATCATCGTTAATTAAAACGTTTCTTGTTTATTTCATCATCCCTAATTAAAACTTTTCTAACACTCGTTTATATTATTTAGGTTATGTTATAGCTTGTGCTATTATGATATTATGAATAGTCACGTATCAGAGATTGTTTAATACTAAGATTTATTGAAAATCATCTGTCAAGTGACGTTGATTACTGGGATCCGGATAATTGAAGTGGAATGCCAAATGTTTTAATAAAAATGAAACTGAATCAACAAAGCCTTCTTGACCAGTAACCGTCCACAGAGTTCAATGAATATTCCATAGTTGGCACAACTGAATAACTGATAACAAGAAAATAGCTAACCATAACACACTACTGCCATCTACTAGCGTAATATTTGTAATGTTGAGATGGTACAAATTTGAAGACAGTTTTGTATTTTCGTAAGTCAATTAATATTCTGTTGTATTGGAGTACTTCGTTACTTCTAATCTTTATATACTTTCTTCTAATCGTGTAACAGTCAATTAAATCCCACTCGAGTTTTGATTTTCTCTAGATAAATCAAAACCTCTAGTGCGATTACTGTTGACAAAACAATAGGCACTCTCTGTCAGCAATCTTGAATTTCCTGTTGACTGTGCCTCGAGCATGAATTCAATGTCCTCTTGGGCTGATTACTTGGTTGAGTTTTGCAGAGGTTTGGAGGTTTTGCAGAGTTTGGAAATGACATATGCAGGGTACACGGGAATAACGAACAAGGTCCATCAAAAATCGAAATTGAGTTAATAGTGCCATCTGATAGTAGAAGGGGAGTACTTTCATGTGGCTGCATTGGTTTTATGTAAGAACGAAAATTGTCCTGCGTTAAAGTTTCTGTATACTTTGGAAGAATGAACAATGTCATGTCCATCCCAAGAAAGAACGAACAATGTCCAGAAACTAATGCAGACAGCTGTTACAAACTTGATCTTAAGATATATATATATATATATATATATATATATATATATATATATATATTTTTTTTTTTTTTTTTGATGTACCGAAGTACATATGATATTTCCATGCAGATATTCTGCGTCATCATATGATGAAAGAGTGATGGAACGGAGAAAAATTCTCTCCGGCGCCGGGATTTGAACCCGGGTTTTCAGCTCTACGTGCTGATGCTTTATCCATTCCATCACTCTTTCATCATATGATGACGCAGAATATCTGCATGGAAATATCATATGTACTTCGGTACATCAAAAAAATATATATGATATGCGTAATAAATCACTTTGTGATTTAAGACGGCGCCCATACCGTCGGATCCCGGCCAACCAGTCACTCATTCGAGTGCACCTCAACACATGTATGGACTTCGGTCCTGCCTTCATAGACATCTATGACGTAGTGGAGAGGGCGGCCACTAGAGGGAACCCAAGAGATGGAGCTTAATCTGAGACGATTCTAACCGGCGTCGGGGTTGTATCCGGCGTGGCTTAGTGGATAAAGCATCAGCACGTAGAGCTGAAAACCCGGGTTCAAATCCCGGCGCCGGAGAGAATTTTTCTCCGTTCCATCACTCTTTCATCATTTGATCTTAAGAGTCATAGCACATTGCTGGTCTTGTTCCGGACAAAATAGGAACTTTTTGCGGTATTTAGATTTTGTCATTATGTAGTACATACTAAGAGGAGGTTTGATGCTCAGTGCATCACATTTCTCAGTCGAGGCCACTCATACCTGGAATGTGACAAAAACATGGGACTTGTCAATCAGAGAGCAAGGTGTGAAGTACCCGATGATTGGAGGCAAGAGATTGCGAATTCTAGGAGGAAACCAAACCATTCATAATTGTAAACTGTAAACAGCTACAAGGCAATGTACAAGGAATTACAAATTTTGAAAAATGTTTGTTCTCCAACTGCTAGAGAATATTTCAGTCTTCCTCCCACCAATGACGAGTTACAAGAAGTCATTGACAGAGAATGAGACGATTTTATAGTTCAATCTATTCATTTACAATGGAAAATTCAGTGCAGTTAGATTAGTTTGTAGATTTGTTTTTCAGTAATTGCTTGGAACAATGAACACTCAATGATAAAAATATTTATAATGGGTCAACAATATTTATAACCTTTAAAAAGAATACCTTACACGAAAGTAAACATGTGCTACATTGTTTGAAAATATTATGCCTGATTCAATTCCCAACAAATATTCAATTAAATTGTGACATTGTTCGTCCTTTCCGTTTATAAAACGTAGCAAAGTATTCTTTTTGCAGTTTTGTATTGTTGTAATTCATAAAATAAAAAAATAAAAATAAAAAAAATTGTCACATATTTGCTTTATAATGGTACATTCTTGTGTGATAAAAAATAACAAGTTAACAATAAACTATACGTTTCAAGTCCTCAAACTTTAAATTTCATTTATCTCAAAATTATTCTGAATGGACCTTGTTCGTTATTCCCGTGTACCCTTCATATGGCAATCGAATTTAACTTTTTCTCCAAGTACTGATATTTTTATGAAATTTATTACCCTACCCGTCTAATGTAACATTTCTTTCATTTGAAAAAAAAAACAACTCAGTAGGCCTACTTTGTGCACTGGAAACTTTATAATGGTTCTTTCCGGATGGGTCATCATTAAACTTGCAATTTCTGTCACATTATCGGGGACATTCTCTAATTAATAAGTCGTAATTTATTAGTAGATTTAGAACTTCGGAAAAAAAAAAAAAAACATGATTTATTCATGACATTTGAAGCCTAGGCAGGAGACAGAGTTTTGTTTCACATTCATTATGATAAGCGACAGTATCTTATTCAGTATATTTACTCACCTGACAACGTTCTCTTTCTTCCATTTCTCTATAAAATCCGCTAAGAAAACGGGTACAGTTCATTTTAAGGGGAGAGTCCACTGAAAATCATGAACATTTTCTTAAAAAAAAAAAAAAAAATGTATTGGCTGTTTTACTTCTTCAGAATGCATTTAGCTCAATTCTAATTACAAATATGTTTAATTTTTTTAATCAAGACTGAAAGAAAATAAACGTAGAAAAAATTGGGAAATGTCTTATTATTCGGTTGAGAAGCTTTTGTCATCCAGTCTGCTGTCAAAAAATCTGAAAGTTACAATTTATAAAACAGTTATATTACCGGTTGTTCTGTATGGTTGTGAAACTTTGACTCTCACTTTGAGAGAGGAACAGAGATTAAGGGTGTTTGAGAATAAGGTTCTTAGGAAAATATTTGAGGCTAAGAGGGATGACGTTACAGGAGAATAGAGAAAGTTACACAACGCAGAACTGCACACATTGTATTCTTCACCTGACATAATTAGGAACATTAAATCCAGACGTTTGAGATGAGCAGGGCATATAGCACGTATGGGCGAATCCATAAATGCATATAGAGTGTTAGTTGGGAGCCCAGAGGGAAAAAGACCTTTGGGGAGGCCAAGACGCAGATGGGAAGATAATATTAAAATGGATTTGAGGTAGGTGGGATATTATGATAGAGACTGGATTAATCTTGCACAGGATAGGGACCGATGGCGGCTTATGTGAGAGCGGCAATGAACCTCCGAGTTTCTTAAAAAGCCATTTGTGAGTAAGTAAGTAAGGTATCGGATTTAGGAATAATAAAAGTTAACTAATCAATACATTCTACTCTCCTTAGGCCATTCTGTGAATTGTTGCAATTTAGTAATTGAGGTCTATTGGTATCGCATTTGCGAATAATTTAAATTAATTGATAAATTAATACGTAAAATTATTCACGAACGTCACAACAGACTCTGCCTTCAGCAGCAAGGGAAGTACGTCCAGAGTTCGAACAGTATACACTTGTTTGCAAACATTTTAACGTTTCTTGATTAATTGATTTCATCTAATGAACTCTCGGAACAGTACACATCTGAACCGACGAAATTGATAGAGAAGATCGGCCCTCTGAATCGTGCTCTTGATATAGGATGCCTAGCAACCCCCGCTTCTATTTTCTCTCGATTCAATATTGTTTCTCGTATTGTATGGAGACTGATAAAGAAATACGTGAATTTTGAGAAATGATATAGCCAGACAGGTGAAACCGTGCTTCATCAGTTAAAGACATTCTGTTTTAAAACGTCATGCCCGTATCGATAGATGAACCTTTGGAACCAATGGTAGTATAGAACCTCTTTTCTTGATCACACGGTTTTAATGCGTAAACCACTGTATTGTATAGTAGGTTATTTTACGACGCTGTATCAACATCTCAATTTATTTAGCGTCTGAATGAAACGAAGGTGATAATGCCAGTGAAATGAGTCCGGGGTCCAGCACTGATAGTTACCCAGTATTTGCTCATATTGGATTGAGGAAAAACTCTGGAAAAAAACCTCAATCAGGTAACTTGCTCCGACCGGGATTCGAACCCGGGCCACCTGGGTTCACTGCCAGACGCGCTAACCGTTACTTCACAGGTGTGGACGTGAACCACTGTAAACTTAGGCTATATGTATGTAAATTAGGTATTCTTGTACAGCTTTACTCGCTGTACGCAAATACATATTCGTATGAATTTTATAGAGCTACGCAGCACCGCATTCGAAATTTCTTCAAGTTTTTCCTCGTAGAACTACCAGTTCTTGAAGAATTTCTGACTGGATCTGTGTCCTAATATCCCGCACAGTATCACATTTTAGACACACAGAATATTAGAAGAACATTCCTCAAATTTCAATTTTACGCTTTTCGTAAATTTATCGCCTTCGCGGAAAACTAGTTCCTTTAAAAACACTCTCTCTTCGAAAAACAGCGTTGTCCCATCAAGTAGCATCCACTTGTCACGAAGCTAAATTTCACACTGAACTGGAACCTTTTCATAATGTGGTCTTTCATTCACTGTGCGAAAGCCTTGCTATTGATCCTCACGGAATGTCATACCAACTTGCCATAGAGCAGCCGTGGCGAAAATATGACTCACGAGCACATTGTGGCTCGCAATGATAGCTGTGCATTTCTCTTGCTTCCTACCTCCCACAACCCCCACCCTCTCACTCACTGGAGTCAAACTCCGTTCCATTTGGATTTGTCTCTGACCTGCGAGTGGCATATCGTCCAACGTCTCTCTCGTACCTCTACAAAAACGAAAGTTCCAAGTAGGATGGGAGGACGCATTTTTTTGCTGTCAATATGATGAGAATATTAAATGTATGATTTGTTCACAAGTATTACGAGGAAAACGGTTGTATAACATAAAACGGCAATATACTACATGTCACTCATGAAACATTAAAAGGTTGTGTTATTATTATTATTATTATTATTATTATTATTATTATTATTATCATTATTATCATCATCATCATCATCATCATCATCATCTTTGTACTCGACCCTTTTTCAGCAGATGTACGAATAATGCGGTTAGAACTTCAATTTAATCTCGCAGATTTACAATGTGATGTTAAATGAAAGCTAGATGTAAGGACTTGACAAATGTTGAACTTTTCAAATCTTTGCCAAAAAATAAATATCCGAAGCTTCGTTCTTTCGCTTGCTCTGTTGAAGCCATGTTCGCTACAACTTACGTTTGTGAAAAATTATTTTGAACAATGAAAATAGTAAAAACCAAATTTAGATCACGACTGGCAGACAAATACCTTCGTGATCAACTACGATTGGCAGTAAGTGACATAATTCCTGATTGTGAAACTCTGTCGCAGAGACATTCTGAAGACAGTTAATTTTAGGTTGTGATAATGTGTCCTATGTTTCATTATTCATTTCTTTCTTCGTTACACGTACTAAACATTAGTTTGTAACCTTATATTGTATAACATTATATTTCAGTGCTTGACGTAAGGAAAATGAAAATCCGTTAATAAGTCAGACAGTTGCTTTACTTCCCCTTCGGGTGTCCGCCTCCCTCCATAGGTGCTATGAACGTTGCAGGTTACACAGTGGCTCGGCTCACGAACACATTTTCGCCACGGTTGCTATAGAGCATCCAGAGTTTGTAAAGTGCCCCCTCTTTGTGTTATGAAGACTGTACTCTACTATGCTAGTATGAATTCAAGTTATTATTATTACAAAATTAATTATGATATAAAATATATCTTTTTAAAAATATGTACTACAAAAGTCTACTAAAACCAGCTTGCCATGTACACATATAATTCCATTTTGATTTTGTACCGTAATGTAGATATTTGTCTTATTTTTACTAACAGTTAAAAACATGTTCATTTTCCACTTCGTAAAATAATCACTTTAACTTCCTCGTTCACGGAAAAGAGATTTACGTTTTCCAATATCTGCAGGAGTGCTTTTCAGAGCGATGGCTAAATGTTGCTCTCTTCTATATCACTGAATTCAATATCATTATCGGTTATTTTTGTAATGATTTCATCCCAATTTTCACCTTCATTGAAACGTGCAACTTTTTCGCTGATCGCTGGTAATTTAAGCAGAGAACAGACAGCTTTGCCCAGCTGATCCAGCTGGTCCATAATCACTTGTTGCTTCGTCGATGTGATAAGATTTCTTTCAGATTTTGTTAAATTGTAACAGCGTATCTGTGCTCCGCAATCGGCTTCAGTAATAATGATCTATATTTCCCTGCTGACAAATGAGCGTTACCTTTACACTGAACAGTAAGTTACCTTAATAGGTAATAGGAGAATATCCTAACATATTTAAGAGAAGAATTTTTGCATTAATGAGGTGCTCCTGTTGTCTTAATGCCGGTTTCACCAAGATTCACTAAGATTTTAATTATTCAAATTCAAATTCAAATTTATTTACAATTTACATTTGAAATGAATACATATGAATAGATACACGAAAAGAGCATATGCTCGTGCTCGGGTACAGTCCAGTAGTCTACATAAATTTTACAGAGATCAATAATAATAATGCTGATGATAGAAATAATAGTAATAATAATCATCATCATCAATAGCTATCAGGGTTTAGGCCATTTGGCCTGTTCCGTCTCAGGTGAAAAGCTGGTCTCTCCATCGCTTCTTCGGGCGTCCACGATCTCGGTATCCAAGGGGTCTTTTAATTTAATAATCTCCTGGGTAGTCTATCATTTGGCATCCGTAGAACATGCTCATGCCAGTTGCTCCGATACTTGTGGATTGTCTCTGTAATGGCTGCGATATTTAGTTCTTGTCGGATGTCTTCATTATATTTATGGTCATAGAGAGTGTAGCCTGCTAGCGGTCTTAGTAATCTCATCTCAGCTGCTTCTATTCTTTTCAGTTGACTAGTTGTTAGAGTCCAAGTTTCTGATCCATATAGCAAAGTTGAAATGGCCATTGTTTTGTAGAATTTCAAAATTGTGTCTTGCCGGACCTTCTTAAACAGTGTATTTCTAATTGTTCTTAGCAGCTGTTGAAATTTGGCTAATTTATTGTCTATATCTCGAGAATGAATATAGGAGAGATTACAGCCAAGGTAAGTAAAAGCATTTACTTGCTCTACTCCAGGGTAATAATAATAATAATAATAATAATAATAATAATAATAATAATAATAATAGAACAATCGTGACGGAGATGATACAAAGATAGTAATACACAATAATTCATTAATAATAATAATAATAATAATAATAATAATAGTGATAGTGATAAAACAAAAAATATTTATAATAATAAAATAAATACTAAGACGGATAAAATAAAATATAAAACCACTAGCGAGAGTTAATACAACTTAAATAAACATATAATAACCGGAAAAAAATGACGAACTCGAAAATCAACAGAATAGTAATATGCGTTACAAGAGCGGTATGTTGAAGGTTTCATGTTCGAGGAAAAGTTTGAAAAAGCGAAACGTAGTTGAGCTTTTTTAATTTCCGAGAATTGAAACAAAACATACCGCTCATGTATCGTGCATTATTTTGTGCGACGATCGTTTATTACATACCTGAAAGAGGAATTTCTAATTAGTTGCAATGAAATCTCCATCTTGGTTTCTGTTCAATGACTGCAAATTTGTAAAACAAAAATATCTATCTTCAACATTGTTGCTTTAAAATGTTTCTGTGTTTATTATACTCCAGCAAGCCGTGATATATGTCTGTCTTTTTTTCCCCCCAGTCTATAAATGCGAACTTAAAACAAACGGTAAGGTTATGTAATGATTTATTTTTCATTTTAATATTTTAACAATATTATTTATATAACATATTGCAGTAATAACATCGGCATCTGGAATCTTGTTGATTTTTTTCACGACTTCCTTAATGTTACTTGCATCACGAATGCAGTAACTTTAGTGGAGTTGTAGAGTTTACTTAATTTTTGCAAATATTTAAAAACAATAATTAACAGTGCAATTTAGGTGAAATTGCAGTGGTAAGTTTCCAATTTATAATTATTACTATGTTGAACGTCTCTAAAAATAATATGTTAAAAGCCTAAAGCAGTAAAATCAATATGTCACTTAACGGTAAGAAGAGGGAAATTGTTATGTGTGTTCGGTTGGGAATACTGAATGTGGAATTTTAGACTTACCGCGGATTGGTTTTGTGCGGAAACCAAGCAAATACGCACGATCTCGCACAAAAGTTCTTTGTATCGCAGACGACAGCAACCGCCGTATTGACATTGTGTTATGCATTATTGGTAGTAGGGGGGAGCCGAAAGTCTACGTAACTGCCGTTCTCTTCTAATCTTTTCGTACAATCATGGGAATTTAATGCTGCAAAAACAAAACATCTACGAGTCAAACTGTTCATTATTACCAGGATAAATACAAATAATACTGAAATATATTAATCTACAGTAGTTTCAATTATAGATCTCCCCTTTTGTGCAAGAGGTATCATATCAAAATATTTTATGAATGGCGGGGAGAATATGATTCATTAATTTATTTACTGGCTCATTAAATCATTTTTATATCTCACCAAGCAACTTAGCCTAACGAACCAGTAAAACTATCATTAAATTTAGTGATAGAAATTTCCGTCTTTAAATTTTTAATGGTTCATTAGTAGCAATATAGAATTGCGGAATGTTACTTACTTACAAATGGCTTTTAAGGAACCCGGAGGTTCATTGCCGCCCTCACATAAGCCCGCCATTGGTCCCTATCCCGAGCAAGATTAATCCAGTCCCTACGATCATATCTCACCTCCCTCAAATCCATTTTAATATTGTCTTCCCATCTACGTCTCGGCCTCCCCATAGGTCTTTTTCCCTCCGGCCTTCCAACTAACACTCTATATGCATTTCTGGATTCGCCCATACGTGCTACATGCCCTGACCATCTCAAACGTCTGGATTTAATGTTCCTAATTATGTCAGATGGAGAATACAATGCGTGCAGTTCTGCGTTGTGTAACTTTCTCCATTCTCCTGTAACTTCATCCCTCTTAGCCCTAAATATTTTCCTACGCACCTTATTCTCAAACACCCTTAATCTCTGTTCCTCTCTCAAAGTGAGAGTCCAAGTTTCACAAGCATACAGAACAATTCACTTTGTTAGGAACCTAAAATATTAATATAAATTAACAATATTCTTGAAACTATTCACGTCCACACCTGTGGAGTAACGGCTAGCGCGTCTGGCCGCGAAACCAGGTGGTCCGGGTTCGATTCCCTGTCGGGGCAAGTTACCTGGTTGAGGTTTTTTCCGGGGTTTTCCCTCAACCCAATATGAGCAAATGCTGGGTAACTTTCGGTGCTGGACCCTGGACTCAGTTCACCGGCATTATCACCTTCATCTCATTCAGACGCTAAATAACCTAAGCTGTTGATAAAGCGTCGTAAAATAACGTACTAAAAAAAACAATTCACGACTCTACACAGCTCCACAGAATGCCACTATGTGTTTTTTGTGAAATGATATCTATACTTTTCGCTTTACTTAACTGAAATCTACTGCTTTGGTATGAACTTCCTACCTATGGTTATTGTTGTTGCACCTTCAAAGCGACTCTGTGTAGTGGTATTTGACGTCATCTAGCTGTTGAGTTTGATGTTTTTGAGTGTACATCTATCGTCAAAAATTATTTATCTTGAACCTGGGTCTACCTGGAGTAATTCAAATTTTCCTTCTACAGGGACATCACTTTATTTTTACAAACATTTTTAACATTAACCTGGCTCTACTCCGAAACACTGTTACCCCCTTCCCTTACAGGAGTTTGGTGTTACTAGTACAATATGTAAACAAATCATTTTACTAGCTATACGAGGAGAGAAAAGTAGTGTATCCATTTATGTTACAGGGAAATACAGTATTACTATTTCAGTTTGATCATTACTTTTACAGTATTTTATCAAAAAACAGTAGAATAATAATTTTTTTCACAAACTCAACTCTTCAGGCGGTTATATTCATTATGTAATGTCTACTTTATTCAGCATATTACTAACCTAATTTATTCCTGAGAATTTTGTGAGCACTTCCGTAAGAAACCCCAATTTCTACAGCTAACTTCTTGACCTACTTATTAGGACCTCGCTGCATCCTTTCTCTAGCATCTTGTACAGCACCTTCTGTCACAGTTGATAAAACCATTTTTTGAAATACTTTCGATTACGATTGGTATAAATCTATGATTTGCCCCATAAATTTCAGAACATTGACCTTTGCTGGCCATCATACACTTTTCTTCCTTTCTGTACACTCTGTTGCTCTAAATGCATCTACCAGATTAATGACATTTCTACGAAAATATTCCGTAATGATATACTCAGGAAATTGTTGTTCACATTCGGTTATATTGTAATTCCAGTTTCCATCATCGTCCTTCATACCTACAAACAGTAAAACAAAACTCTTGTTTAAATAATGATGTTAAGTACGATACCATATTATAGGGTAACGTACTTTCGGTAACTCTAATCTTCACTTGTGCTCAGTCCACACAGATAAATTCAGTTATGCTACACACGATACCTATGTGAAAATAAACTTCAATAATATAAGCACGTTCTTCTATAGAAAACGCAACATATTTCTGAAACACACTGTACTCTGTACGGTTTACTTCACTGCTAGCAACAGCGGCCGTAAGTTTGTGTGGCTGACGTTAGCAAGGACATTAGGGAAAGGGGTGGGGGTCAAGTACATTCAGAAACGCAGGTACAATAAAAATTGAAGTAAAAATAAAATGATGTCCCTGTATCTAAATATACACTAAATATATTCTCATTGATGTCTGGTCTGGTAATGTGCATGTTTTATGGTTGTAAAGGCGACCCTGTTTAAATTTTTTACCACTGTTTCTATCACGTGGTTCATTATATCTCTTCCACAATAATATCACTTAAGGCGATATTATATACAGTATGAATACAATGTATAACAAAACCATAACAGACCTCGTATTATGAGATTATGTCGAAACAAACGTGACCTTTTCATGGCATAGCAGAGGCTTTTACAATCTGGGATGGAAGTTGAAATCAACGTGAAATACAAATTCATATGTCACATTCAGTATCTTTCTTTTTTTTTAGCATATCTCCTTTCTTTGTAACAGAATGCGTAAAACAATCCACAAATTTTCCATTCTACGCTCTTATTTACCTGTTTATGTTCTGCGTACTGTGTACTTAGCTCTGTTTCAATCAATAATTCAGTATGGTATTTTAGCGTTTCGGTGAGGGGTTTGGACTTTTTCCATTGCTGGTTGTCACAATCAAAAATTAAGACACAACGTTTCGAAGGGTGGTTCTCCCTTCGTCTTCAGGTGGAAAGAAGGAGAGAAAGAAAAAAACCTACTGTTGGGATCGTTACGTACAGCTATTCTGTATGACTGATCGATTGATAACTGACTTCTGTGGCGGTTCTAATTAAGAAAAACCCGAAGTCATTAGCAGAATGTTGGCACTAAACCAAACGGAATAAAAAAGATGGGCGTGAAGTGGCTAAAAATTGATGAAAGACACACAAAAGGAGGGGGCGGGGAACTAAAAAAATGAACAAGTGTTATGATACCTCGATAGAAAATAAAAGAATGTAAAAAAGTATAAAACTAGTAACACAGAACATTATGGGGCTTTAAATGAAATATAAATCACAGAATGAAAATGAAGTTGAATTCAACTTATAGTAGTTTATTATTTTTTATGCTCGACCATGCCGAAATGTAGTAATTATACACCTGGTAGCAGACCTTTAATGCATGTCATTAAAGTACACCTACTCATTAAAGGTCAGGTCTTTCAGCCAATGACGACTCAGGTTACAACTGTTCAGCCAACGACAGGTCAGCTTTCTACCGTTATAAAACCGCAAGTATCGATTATTCTCGGATATGCAATCGAAAGACAACTAGCGAAACGTCACGGAGGCTGGAAATCCAATACTGTCGCAGAAGGTTATGTTCTGTTACTATAATAATTAGCGTTAATTGTAAATAATATTCAAATAAATTAAATTTTTCATCTCGTTTTTCAATTTCTAATTTAATTTCAATGTTATCTCTGTAGGTTCTTATGGCCTAGCAAGGTCAATGTGAACATGTTCCTCGGAAAAAATCAATACTTTCGCGTCTGCCAACATCTCACAACGTACGGGAAAATTAATAATATCAAGTTTTAAATATGGTGGAGCACAAAAAGTCGTATGAAACTCGCCTATAATGGTAATTAAGAAGCTCGTATGAAAATTATGAAACTCGCTTGCGCTCGTTTCATAAATATCCATACTCGCTTCTTAATTACCTTCATTATAGGCTCGTTGCATAATGTACTATTTTCTTTGAAGAGCTGGAAAGATTTTCAAATTAAGTGGAAAAATATCAGTTACCCAAATTCATGTTTCTGGGGAAATTTAGTTTTTGGTATGCCGAATTGCTTTTACTTTTTTGTTGCGAATATTGTTAAAATCCCAGAATCAACCAGCAGCCACCAGGCTAATTCAAGTATTCACTGCATACAATAAAGAGAGTTGCATCGTTGTAGGATTAGCACTTCTTGTCATAAGGAGGTATGTTAGACGTGAATTAACAATGGAAACAATATACAGAATGATTCACGAGGATTTCCCATCACTTACGCAGCTTATTTCCGAAGACAATCTGAGCAGAAAAAAGTCATATAAATATTTGCCCTAATCTCAATATTTTCACAATTACACTAATTTGAAGTTGTTAGTAAAATACCTTTTTTCTTTAGTTTTAAGGGTAAAAACAATATTACAAATAGAGAATGAACTATTCAGAAGTGTCATTTCTTTAATTGGCTAGTGTTCTGAAGCTAAAAAGTGTTGTTAATTACTTTGTATAGATTTTGTTTTTAATTTTTAAGTAAAAAATGACATCATTCCTACGCAGTTATCATAAAAATTATTACAGATAATACGATTTTACGACCTTGACTTTTTACAGAGTTTAAAAATTATGCATCCTAATGTAGATTCTTGAATTTAGAAGAGTGGTGTGATTTGTTACAATTGTTGTGATAAATGCGTAAAAAAATGTAATTTTGTAGTTAAAAATAGAAAAAAAAAATTCTGTACGAAGCAACTATGGAATTCACAACACATTTTTAGCTTCAGAATACTAGCTAATTCAAGAACTGATACTCCTGAATAGTTCATTCTTTATCTGTAATATTCTTTTATCCTTAAAACTAAAGAATGATGATATTTTACAAACAACTTCAAATTTATTTATTTATTTATTTAGTTATTTCTTTAGTTTTTTTAGTTATTTATCTATCTATCTGTCTGTCTGTCTGTCTGTCTGTCCGTCCGTCCGTCTGTCCGTCCGTCCGTCTATCTATCTATCTATCTATCTATCTATCTATCTATCTATCTATCTATCTATCTATCTATCTATCTATCTATCTATCTATCTATCTATCTATCTATCTATCTATCTATCTATCTATCTATCTATCTATCTATCTATCTATCTATCTATCTATCTATCTATCTATCTATCTATCTATCTATCTATCTATCTATCTATCTATCTATCTATCTATCTATCTATCTATCTATCTATCTATCTATCTATCTATCTATCTATCTATCTATCTATCTATCTATCTATCTATCTATCTATCTATCTATCTATCTATCTATCTATCTATCTATCTATCTATCTATCTATCTATCTATCTATCTATCTATCTATCTATCTATCTATCTATCTATCTATCTATCTATCTATCTATCTATCTATCTATCTATCTATCTATCTATCTATCTATCTATCTATCTATCTATCTATCTATCTATCTATCTATCTATCTATCTATCTATCTATCTATCTATCTATCTATCTATCTATCTCTATCTATATCTATCTATATCTATCTATATCTATCTATATCTATCTATATCTATCTATATCTATCTATCTATCTATCTATCTATCTATCTATCTATCTATCTATCTATCTATCTATCTATCTATCTATCTATCTATCTATCTATCTATCTATCTATCTATCTATCTATCTATCTATCTATCTATCTATCTATCTATCTATCTATCTATCTATCTATCTACGTATCTACCTATCTATCTGTCTATCTGTCTGTCTGTCCGTCTATTTATCCTGGTAGTGTAATTCTGAAAATATTGAGATTAGGACAAATGTTTATTTGACATTTTTTGCTCAATGTTTTCGGAAATAAGCTCCGTAAGGGACGGTAAATCCTCGTGAATCACCCTGTATAACACTGCATACTTATTTGTGGTATTATCGTAATTATGGATCTTTCCATACTGCGCCTGCATGGCTGCAACCTTGGTGAACCAAAAGAGGTGGGCTCTTTCTGTAAATGATTTTATACGTTTGGAGTTGCACTGTATTTTCATTTTGATGCATATTAAATTATTTAATTACAGTAGTTCACGAGAATAAATACACACAGCAATGTTCTTCACTGAATGACAAAATAACTGAATTGTTACGAAACGCTTAAAATTTACAATGAGAAAGTATGTGTCATCTTCGCGACACTCATATTTTTTATTTAAGAAGAATCATAAAAAAGAAGCAAATCTCGGAATTCTTTTATTTCTGTTGTCCAGCTCACATTACAAAAGAATGCGGGAAATTGTTCGTGAGTCGTGGTAATATTTGTCTCTTTCCTCCCCAACGTCTGAAGCCACAATAAGTGGATGTTTGACGGAATCATTTCTGTCCGTTCAGTGTACAAACTGGGGGTTGTACGCAAGTTATATATGGATGAGCGCGAGCTATATGTTGCAATACTTCCCATTCTTGTAGATTTCTGCTCCGTGGGGAGTTTCTTCTTTGTAAACAGGATTCTGAAACCGACACCAGAAGAAGCGCGTTGTATAGATTGGTTGTTAGTACGTTCTGTCGATTTCTTAAGAAATAACAAGCTGATGTGTCAGCAAATTCAATGCTGATCTTAACTTTTTCTGGTTTATATTCAAAATCAGGATACGCTGTTCACTAGTCCAATATTTGCATAGTGATAGTTACGTTAGTTGAACCAGAACGTAAATGTGGGTTGATATATATATTTTTTTACTTTTTTTTTTTTTTTTTAGAACTTCTGTGTAACTGAAATATCTTGCCTTCATAGAAATTCATAGAGATTCATATACTGTCGTTAATGTTGGTCTTGCTACTGTTACTATTCCTTATGCTATGCTTCCTTCCACTGCGTATGCTACCATGTTTATGCTAATTATGCTATTTATGCTGTTTATATTTTTGCTGCTGATTCTACTATCTTACCGCTATTAGGTTGGTGCATACGTTCGTAGCATATTTATTCATCACTACACTGCGTTGTTAGGAGCTTGTTTGTCATTCGTCATTTGTCATTTATTATTTGAAATGTGTTTGTAAATAAGCCTTGAAAACGTTCTACGTAGAAGACATCAGACTCCAAATACTACTGCAATCGACACAACATAGTCCCCGAATTCTACGCCACAGGTGCTATGGTAGACAGGAACTGGACTAAAGAAAATCAGACTCAAAGACATGCAATGGCTGCCTTCGTGATCTGTTGGTCAGCATGTTGGCTTCCAGATCAGGAGATCCCGGGTTCGATTCCCGGGCTCGGAGCTCGGTGAATTTTTCTTGAAGAAGAAGAATTCCCTGGGTGTCTACAGTCTGGAAATTTGTATGATTGTGAGTGTGCCGGGTTAATATTAATTAACCAATCATCACAAATATAAAAAAAAAAAATACATCAGGACTGTCGCTGGGCAGTAACCTGAACACATGTTTCAGCATCACATTGTTGACAAGTAACTCCATCTGTTAGCACAACCATAATATTAATTAACCAATCATCACAAATATAAAAAAAAAAAATACATCAGGACTGTCGCTGGGCAGTAACCTGAACACATGTTTCAGCATCACATTGTTGACAAGTAACTCCATCTGTTAGCACAACCATAAAGCATCTAGTAGATGCTATAAAGTTACCAACAACGAAAAAAAAAAGAAAAAAAAAGACATGCAATAACCCGCTTCGCGATACATGGTTTTCACCATAAGTTGTGCAAGACAAAAATTTACCATGAACCGTGTGAAAGTTGTGTGTGTGAGCTGTGCGACTTAAAATGTGAACGATACCATCTAACAAAGTGCAAGAGTAACGATAAGACCCTAAACGAATATGCTAAGAACTGATGTAACAAGATTTCAAATGCCTTACTTTATTATTATTATTATTATTATTATTATTATTATTATTATTATTATTATTATTATTAAATAAGCCTCGAATTTTGCGGATTTCAATGAAGTTTATCCTATTTGTGGGCTGAAGAGGATGGAGTATCAGCTCAGTGCTTTGGAGTAACACTCAGCATGACTGACCGTAAAACGAGTGGGCCCGGGTTCAAGTCCTGTTGAGACAAGTTACCTGGTTGAGGTTTTTCCGGTGTTTTCCCTCAACCTGTTATGCTGGGTAACTTTCGGGGCTTGACCCTGGAATTTGCTTCACTATCATTCTCATTCAGACGCTAGATAACTATAGCAGTTGATAAAGCGTCATAAAATAACCGAAAAAAAAGGTGTGTCAAGTGGGAGAAAAAACGAACACTTCCGACATGTTCTTCTGTTTGAGTTTAATAGAGGAGCAAAGGCAGCGGAGGCGGCTCGAAACATTTGTGCCGTGTACGGGTAGAATGTCATGGAGAAAGCACTGCAAGAAGATGATTCTGTCGTTTCAACATACAGAACCCAGTTAGTATCCATCCACAGATGATTATGTTTTGCGTTTTTTGGGATAAAGAAGGCGTCGTGTATTACGAATTGATTCTCAGGAATGTAGCCGAAACTGCTGGCATTTATTGCCAACAACCCAGTATTAGCAGGCATCGTGGTTCAACAACATGTAACATCGCCTGTCTCCGAATTGTAGCGAAGATACCCGAAGGGAACTTAGTATCTATAGAGCGGCCACTTTTTCTTTTGACAGCTGTACATTAGTGGAAAACAAGAGGTGTCAGCGATCACTAAATAGAGAAATGTTTAAGGCCCGATTGTATAAACCATTTAATCTTAGATCAGAGGTTAAATTGATCCTTGTTTCAGCTGAACTTGGAATTTTGTGTTGTATAAAGTATAATCTGAGATTAATTTGTCTCAAACTAAAGTCAACTTTGACTGAAGAAATTTCTCCGATTAAGTTAGATGATACAAGTTCAGTTATTTCTTTTCTGTTTGAAATATACGAGTGACAGATTGTGCAAATAAAATATCCATTATTATTAATATTAATAGATATGATAGGTACATTTATATATATTTCTTTCAATTCCTTGCCTTAATACACAAACAATCTTATATTTTATAAGGCTCTATCGTGTTCAGCAGTATCAAATAACATAACCTATAATTATATTATGTTTATAACAACCATTAATTATTAATGGATATGATAGGTACATTCATAAATGTTCAATTAACTGTATTAATAAACGAAAATTGTCGTTTTGTAAAGCTTTATTATGTTTAGCAGTATCAAACACCATAACATGATAACAACTCGGAGAACAGTGAACCTTCTTCTTATTGTCCGCCATTATTTACAATTTTACATTGCACAAAAAACCGGTGTCTCCAACAGAGTGTACGGAAAGTCGCCAAAAAGTAGTTGTAACGTCTCTAGATTTCTCATTATCAACAAAGAAAGATTAAATTTTGTCACTATGGAGTGCTAAAAAGGTCACTAAATCCCTATTTAAGCAATATAAAAGTTAAAAGAAATTGTTGTTGAAAAAGAGTTAAAGTCGGTAGATTGGCAACACTGAACGAACCTGTATAACATGGTCCGAGCATCACGTATTTCACCTGTTTATGCGATGTTGCCAAATCCTTTTCACGTGAACTTAGATTGCATTTGAACCAAGGTAATTTGATCGCAGATAAGTTTTATACAATAGAAGAAGTGTCTGAATTCGGTTTACTTTTCTATCTTCGATCAAAGTTGATCTTTAGTCAGGGAGTTTTATACAATTGGGCCTAAGAGTTTGTATGTGGGCTTACCTATCTTATCCTAATATTTTTTTTATAGTGATGATTGTTTTTACATCATCAGTTTATGTACCAACGGCCACTGAAGCAAGTTTTATATTGAGAGCGATGTGTGAACGTCAATCGTGTGTAAAAGATTTGGAGTGAGGTTGATATCATACTTTCCCTTTCAATTGAGTTTAGCATGGGTGGCCTTAAATCTAGAGTTCAACTCGCTACCGTTTGTACTATGCCAGTAGCGTGGATCTAATTGCTCACAAAGTAGACACTTTCTCACTGACTGTAACTGTCGAAAACAAAGCTGTGATTTTGTTAAAATTATCCAGTAATACAAGACGGAACATACTCGAGAAGATAGGAAAACTAGACGGGATCTTTTAAAGCCCTGAAGAAAAATACCAGTTCCTCCCACATGCGGTCGCTGGCGCCTACGGGGTTCATAACTCTAATATAAGCAATATTGCAGAATGTGTAATACCGTCTGTGTAACATTTCGCTACTAATATTAGAGTAAATCACTGAATGTTAAGCTATGTCTGTGTTAGTAAATAAAATATTTTAATATCGCTGCCTAATGTTTCAAATAAAGATCAAAGGATGGGTTGGGGAAATTTGGGTATAAAACAGTCTTTTTTTAAGTTTAGAGACCCATAGGCTATTACCATGATACAATTTTCCAGTCAGTTTTTTTATATGTTAGCACTATGACCTTCTAGAATGATTCTGTCGCATTTTCAAGTACGTTGACCTCTTCTTATCATAATAATAATAATAATAATAATAATAATAATAATAATAATATAATAATAATAATAATAATAATAATAATAATAATAATAATAATAATAATAATAATAATAATCCTAAGTTTAACAACAACCAAATTTCTTGGCTTACAAATCGATATTATATTATCAAAAGTCCGGTAACACTTTCAATATTTTATTACACAAAAACTATAAATGATATCACTTTCAAACACACGTCAGTTTAAAGTCAAACTCTCAAAGTTCTGTTTACATCTTACATAGATTAAATGTGTGAACCACGAGTGACTCGGCAGATGTCCAAACGATAATCAAACTCTTCCCATACCCTTTTCAACATATCCTCTGTGACCGTGGCGGCAGCTTCTCGAATTCTGGTTTTTAGTTCCTCTAAATACGTGGCAAAGGCGGTACAAACACATGGTCCTTTAGTACCCCCATAGAAAAAAGTCGCATGCAGTCATATCGAGTGACCTTGGTGGCCATGTCATGAAACATCTGTCCCTTACTCCAGCACGTCCTATCCGACGATCAGACTTCTCCGTATTCAGGTAAGCACGAACTGCATTGTGGAAATGTGGCGGAGCCCCATCTTGCTGAAAGATGAAATCGTCATCGAGATCTTGTCTAAGTTGAGGCACCAACCATTGCTCCAACATGTCCAGATATGAATGTCCAGTCTCAGTAGCCTCAATGAAGAAGAAAGGTCCGTACAGTTTTCGTTGTGACAACGCGCAGAAAACATTCACCTTTGGTGAATCACGCTCATGTTCAATGATTCTGTGAGGTTTCTGTGTACCCCAAACACGACAGTTGTGCTTGTTAATTTTCCGAGTCACTCGTGGTTCACACATTGAATCTCTGTAAGGTGTAAACAGAACTTTGAGAGTTTGACTTTAAACTGACGTGTGTTTGAAAGTGCTATCGTTTGTAGTTTTTGTGTAATAAAATATTGAAAGTGTTACCGGACTTTTGATATGCCCTAAATTGGAAAAATCATATTAAAGAAATTACCCCCAAACTAAATTTAGCATGTCCTGATATTAGATCTGTACAAGAGATAGTAAATATCAATATCTTAAAAACAATATACTTTGCATACGTCCACTCGGTAATGAGATTTAGAATAATATTCTGAGGAAATTCTGCAAAAAAGAGTAATTATAATAATAGTAGGTGCCAAATCTAGGAAATAGTGTAGGACCATTTAAAAAAAACTACAAATAATGCCCATGGCTTGTCAGTATATTTCTGCAGTGCCTGGTAAAAGTGACTTAAGTCAGTTTCCACAAACGTTTTTTGATAATTTATTGACAACTTACGGAACATCTGCTCGCTTGGAAAAAGAGACATAAGTATTTCTCCCATTACAATAATTCATACAGAAAAAAATCAAATCGATATAAACCAGTGTAAGTTGTCAATAAATTATCAAAAAAGGTTTGTGGAAACTGACTTAAGTCACTTTTCCCAGGCACTGCAGATTTGTTCCATTAATTAGGTTCCGAGGCCATAATTCCATACTTAATGCGTATATTTCATGTTTCCATAAACAATGCAGCTATTCCATGTGACTGGAAATCAGCTATAGTGGAAATAAATTAGATGTCGGAAACTACAGACCGATTAGCCTTACATCTGTCGTATGTAAAGTCATGGAGCATTTGATATCGGATTATATTCGTCGTGTTCTAAATGCGAAAGACTGGTTTTACAACCGCCAGCATGGGTTTTAGTAAAAGGCTTCTCATGTAATAGTCAAATTACGTCGCTGGTTCACGATCTAGCTGAAGAGGTAGATAGAGGCGGAAGAATCGATGCAGTTGTGATTGATTTTTCGAAAGCATTTGATTTGGTGCCACATGACATATTAATAGATAAGTTAAGTAGGCTAGGAATAGATAAAAGAGTGGTGCTATGGATCCAAGAATTCTTAAAATGTAGAACCCAGAGAGTTAGAGTAGGTCATGAAATATCGGAAATTGGAAATATAAGTTCAGGGGTGTCACAGGGCAGCGTTCTGGGGCCATTACTCTTTATAATATACGTAAATGACTTATGCCGGAATATTACATCAAATGTGAGGCTATTTGCAGACGACTGCATTATCTGTAGAAAGATTAGAAATAATTCAGATGTGGATGCTATTCAACTCGTGACCAGGATATTGTACGAAATGGAAATATAAAAATTGGAGATTTATTCTTCGAAGAGGTGGAAAAATTCAAATATCTTGGAGCAGCAGTAACAAATATAAATTATACTCGAGAGGAAATTAAACGCAGAATAAATATGGGAAATGCGTGTTATTATTCGGTTGAGAAGCTTTTATCATCCAGTCTGCTGTCAAAAAATCTGAAAGTTAGAATTTATAAAACAGTTATATTAGCGGTTGTTCTGTATGGTTGTGAAACTTGAACTCTCAATTTGAGAGAGGAACAGAGATTAAGGGTGTTTGAGAATAAGGTTCTTAGGAAAATATTTGGGGCTAACAGGGATTTAGTTACAGGAGAATGGAGAAAGTTACACAACGCAGATCTGCACGCATTGTATTCTTCACCTGACATAATTAATAACATAAAATCCAGACGTTTGAGGTGGGCAGGACATGTAGCACGTATGGGCGAATCCAGAAATGCATATAGAGTGTTAGTTGGGAGGCCGGAGGGAAAAATACCTTTAGGGAGGCCGAGACGTAGGTGGGAAGATAATATTAAAATGGATTTGAAGGAGGTGGCATATGATGGTAGAGACTGTATTAATCTTGCTCAGGATAGGGACCAATGGCGGGCTTATGTGAGGGCGGCAATGAACCTCCGGGTCCCTTAAAAGCCAGTAAGTAAGTAAGTAAGTAAGTAAGTAAGTAAGTAAGTAAGTAAGTAAGTAAGTAAGTAAGTAAGTAAGTAAGTAAGTAAGTAAGTAAGTGAGTAAGTAAGTAAGTAAGCGGATGCTATTCAAATAGACTTGAATAAAATTTATAACTGGGCGTCAATGCATAGGATGAAAATAAATGGTTCTAAAAGTAAGTCTATAACATTTTGTAAAACCCGAGAGGAAACTAGTTTTAATTACGAATTCAGTGGTGTTGTAATTCGTGCCGAAGCAGCCCATGGGCTGGGCCGTTGTGCAGGTCTCTGGTCCGAGGTTCAAAGCCGAAAGTTACCAAGCAATTCTGTTTAATTGTTTCATGGAAAACCTCGGATAATAGTGTCTCAACTAGGATTTGAACCCGGGCCCACTCGTTTCACAATCAGACACGCTAACCGTTACTCCACAGCGGTGTACTAACTCCACTTTTACAAAGTATGTATAAGGACATCATTTTATTTTTACTAACATTTTTAATATTAACCTGGCTATACCTTTAGAGAACCGGAAAAAAAGTTTGCTACCCGCTTCCACGACTGTAGTTTGATGATACTGGCGTAAAACACAAATCACTTTACTAGATATAGGAGGGAATAAAAGTAGTTCATCCATTTATGTAAACTAGGAAATATCGCGATTTTGAGTTCGATAATTTTCATTAGGTTTTTATTTAGGCTAATCAAAATGCAGTACAGTATTAAGAATAAGTGTTTTTACTCACGAACTGAGTTATCCATGCGAACGTATTCATTATGCAGTGTATATTATACTGTCTACAGCACATTACCGTACAATATAGAGAATGAAGTTAAATTGAAAAATAATCATAATATGGATTTTAAACATATTTTTGATACATTTCGATAAGGCTTCAGTTCTTTTATGCATATTATCGCACTATAGACTATTGCATCTAATTCCAATTGCCAGTTTCGTCCTTCATACTAGTAACTCATGTTGAAATAATTCTGTACCTACTCTATAAAAGAGTACCTTACGTACTGTAAATCCATTCTTCACTTCTGCCCGACCCGCACAGATAAAATTACTCAGACATGCTATCTACTGTCCGTCCAAGTGGTTATGCCGCAGGATCGTAGAAAGGGGGGTTATCACGTAACAGTTCATTACTTAACGAGGCCCTTTTATTTAAGTTATTTTAAACAGTTTTATGATATTACGTAAACGTCCAATTCCTAACAGAAATTAATGTTTTCAGAAAAGAACTAAGTCAGCTCAGCTTTTACACAGGGGTAAGCAGAAGAGGTGGGGGAAATCGGGATGCGACGTAGGCAAACAGACGACAGTACCTGTGCGAAAATATGATTCAATATTGAAAGCTCGTCACTGGAAAACGCGAACATATTTCTGGTTCGTACTATACTCATTAACTCAGTGCTGTTTACTATATCCGGCCTTGATTCTGCGTGGAGGACGGTTGAACTTCATTAGTAGAAGGCAGACGTCTCCAAAAGCGTACTCGCGAGTAAGCCCCTGAACGGAACCGAAGCCAGTACGTAATGAGCGCGCTCCGCCTCACCCATCCCCACCTGTACTGTACTCAATGTTTATGCGCAAACGAAGAGCAGTGGCGGACTGCCATTATCATTGTGTTGGTCGGAGTGTTCCACCGTTTCACAATGTCTTCTAATCATGGACGTAGTACATTCAAGGAAGAATAGGAAGAGAATTTTTTTGTGTTAGTGGGGAGAATGTGAATTGCTTAATTTGTTCGAAAATTCTTAAGGGTGTGTTAAAATTCAACATGCAATGACAGTACTCGACTCTTCACAAAGAATATCATACAATAAAATTACAGGTATGTTGGACACGTGAAAATGATTCATTTTGGGGCTATCTGTATGACTGTTGGTTATACATAACAATCAGTACATTATAATAAGTTTACACTCAGTTCCGCATGACAAACATATAGTTTTTCATTTAATTTTAGATGAAATGCGTAGGCCTACAAATTTTTGTTAACTATAAAACAAGAAAATATAAACACAAATCACACACGTGTCCTCAGTCTTAAACAAAAAAAAAGAGCTTCTTTCTAGCTATGTTCTAGCTTGGAATATTGGAAAATCAATGAAGCCCTTTACAGAAGCATCATTTGTGAAATAGTGCATATAGGACGTTACTAAAATACTGTGTCCAGAACAAAGTCAAAGTTTAAGAAAATTGAATTGTTTCCAGTTACAGTTCAAATAAGGAATTTCAAGATTGTAAATGCAATTGAATCTGAAGTCGAAACCACAATTAACCAGTCTGTAGCTTACTCACTTGCATTGGACGAAAGCACAGATAGAAATGACAAAGCTCACCTAGCCATTTTCATCCGAGGAGTTAATGAACATTTTACTGTGTCAGAATGTCTTCTAGATGTAATTACAAAATACAAATGGAGAAGATCTTTTCCAGGCACTGAAAGGCACCATAGAATAGAAGAGGTTGAATTTGCAATGGCTTGTGTCAATAGCAACAGACGGGGCTCCAGCTTCATAGTATGTCAAAATAATATACAAACGTATGATATTTTTTATTCTCTTGATATTATTTGTAAACATAAGCAGACTGTTGCCGCGATCCCCCACTGGTCGCTCCCATCTGTTGAGGTACGAGTCTCTCCCCCTTTTCTAGCCTTACAGCACACTGTGTTCGGCGGGCAGCATCGAGAGCACGAATGACGATACGCTTTTTGGAGACCGCTGGTAGAAGGGGTGGGAGTGAAGTACATTAAAAAAACTCAGTACAATAAAAATTGAAGTAGAAATAAAATGATGTCCCTGTAGTTACGGCTACAGTATAATAAATAACGTAATCGTAGTACGTATGTCTATAATTTTGGACTTGTCTAGTTTGAGGAATAGAAACATGGTTTAAAATTGAATTGAAAGAGTCTCGTGAGGGCACAGACGTTCAAAATACGATTTGTGTCTTGGAGAAGACAGCAGAATAATGCATTAGGTGTTCTGTTACTCGCTCGGGCAGAGACTCAGCTTGAAAATCCTGAATAAATGATACGTAGAATCTGCCTTGGAGAGCACAGTTCACAAGAATCGTTGGCAATTGCGATCTGGGTCAAGCTGGGAGTACGTGCAATTCCCTCAGCCATTACCTTACGAAGACAGATACACCGCTGTGCTCAAAGACGTACGGAGTACAGCTTATTACTCCAATAAATGATTCCATTCCAAACACACTTAAAATAGGACAAGTAATTTGTGTTCGATAACAATGAAACGAGAGAGTTGTTATCTTGGAGCAAGTCTTAAACCGAAGCATTGGCAGTGGCGGTGCGTCATTAAGAGCACGTGAACACCTTGTTTCCATTAATGCACGAATAGTTTTATTATTTAATACCGTATTGACGTAGTGGGGATGTATAATATCAGGATCGAGTATTTTAAACTTCCCGCCTCTTGAATAAACTTCTTATGTAAACTTGGCAACATCCTTTCACGTACAAGCCGTGCTCTTTTCATGAAGGTTACAGAAATTTCACGCATGCGCGGGAGAAAATTGTCTTTCGCTGGCCGCTTATGACTCGTCAAGAGCACAAAGCATAAAGTGAACAGTGAATCTATCCTACAGATGTCAGGTGCATCGATGCCTATCGTTTACGTGCTATATCTCGAGGAGGAAATTTAATTAGTCTGTATTTTAGCCTGCAGGTGTCAGCATCTCACTGTCGGAACGTTTACTTTATGTGGATTGTTGTACAATGCTGCTACGAGACTGTAGTTTGTGAATTACTATACTTCAGTGTCAGCATATAGCATAGTTTGGCTTTCAGAGACGTGCTGGCTGAGTGTGTCGTGAATCAAAATAATCTGAACACACGCTTTTGTAAATTGTGTTATGTATATATTTTTATCCATGACCATAACGAAAAACATGCCTTTACTAAATACTTTTGCGTTTGTAAAGTAGGCTTTTATTCAACATTACTTTATTTCACTACTGAGATAAAGACTTTACCTCACAGTTTGAACTTTATCTCACAGTTCATCAGTATTTTCCTAGTACCCGGGTACACACGTATACTTTTCCATTCAACTATTACTCAAGAAGTTAATATATAAGTTACTAGATGTCACTACCTCTACTTCTTTATTACCATTTCTTAAATATACATACACTCAATCTCCTTCTCTTTTCCCCTATCTGCTACGTCGTCATTTGTACATTACATCCATATCTAATATGCATCTTTTTAAAATTTTGTAATAATTTACCTTTTGGGATGCGAGGAGATTTGAACCTGCGAAGTTGGGTTTATAGGATTTTAAAACAACATGCGTTAGCCAACTGAGCTAAACAGACACGATGATTAATTGAGTTTTAATATTCCTCTGAAGTTTACAGAAGTAAAATGTGAAATTATTTTAATCACAATAGTCCCGTGAAAACATCTAAATAATCTCTGAAACTTCAAACAGACGAAAATACACGTTTAAAATGAAAATATATATTAAAATTATATAATTAATTATAATTTGTTATTTATCCAACGTCTTAGATACCATTCTTTACTAATCATGGCCTCCTACATCATGACCTATACACATATTGATTCTAAAATCCATGCCATAGTATGTGATTACATGAGGACTTATTTTCAACATATTTTCTTTTATAAAACATAATTTTTCGTTATGGTCATGGATAAAATTACGTATGGTACTTGTGAGCGTGATCTTTATTGCACTCGTGTAATTTAAGCACTCGGCTGACGCCTCGTGCTTAAATCTTTCCGCTCGTGCAATAAAGATGCACTTACCTCACAAGTACCATAAATAACTATTAACAAACGTAAACAATGAACTCTGTTCAAGTAATTTTGAAGAGTAAAGAACTGGGTAAACAACTGGCTTTCCAGGAAAAATTGGAAATAAATAGACTAGGTTTCATTATTATTATTATTATTATTATTATTATTATTATTATTATTATTATTATTATTATTATTATATGTTGTTTTGAAATTATATACGGTTTTTTCGACAGTGAAACATTGGAATCATGACATTTCATATTAGGCTAAAAACGTACGATTTCAAATTCTCTTTGATTTTGGAACACAAACTTGTGAACACACATACTATTTTATCACGAGCCGCCACTGAGCATTGGCCTGAATAACGGTCTATGTTACTATCAGCTAACTGTGCAGGAGGAATAAAAATGTTACATCGTAATTCCGCTCATAAATTTACTATCGGACGGGCAACACAGACCGTTATTCCACCAATATTTTGTACACCAATTGAAGTAAACGGTTGTATATTATTGAAAGTCATATTACACATCATAGAAGTTTGTAACATTTTTAATTCCACAGAAATTCTACTGGGGAATAGAGACAATAAACAATTTTATACAGTCAGAATATTATGAAATATACAATATCAATAAAAAAGGTTAAATTATGAACAAAATGATTATGACATTTATTTTTAAATGCTGTATATTAATATGAATTAACACCATGTAATTTATTGAACTTACACTCAATGTCATATTATGAATAAACATAAAATATTGATCAAATAATAATAATAATAATAATAATAATAATAATAATAATAATAATAATAATAAATTTTAATTGGTTATTTAACGACGCTGTATTAAATACTCAAGATTTAAAACAATTAGACGACTTTCAAATCTTTCTTTCCTTTTGAACAATTTTATTCTGTATTTTATGCTCGACCATGCCGAAATGTAGTAATTATACACCTGGTAGCAGTCCTTTAATGCATGTCATTAAAGTACACCTATTCATTAAAGTTCAGGTTTTCGATTATTCTCGGATATGCAATCGAAAGACAACGAGGGAAACGTCACGGAAATCCAATACTGTCGCAGAAGGTTATGTTCTGTTACTATAATAATTAACGTTAATTGCAAATAATATTCAAATAAATTCAATTTGTCATCTCGTTTTCCAATTCTAAATCAATTTCCAGGTTATATCAAAATAGTTCATGTTATTCTCTAGATTATATCAACGTCATTGACATTATTGTTCCTCGGAAAAAATCAATACTTTCGCGTCTGCGCACATCTCACAATTTACGACCTATGCACAAGTTCACTTCCGATCTTCAGTCAGATATGAATAAAATGAATACTTCTGAATAATTTCAAGTTAGAAATATGGTCGAGTATTAAAAGTCGTATGAAACTTGCCTGTAATGGTAATTAAGGCGCTCGTATGAAAATTATGAAACGAGCGCAAGCGTCTTAATTACTATCATTATAGGCTCGTTGCATAATGTACTATTATTCGGTTAGCGATTTGGGTTTTCTTTGCATTTTGGATTTGGTTTGTGCTTTAGATTTAATTCGGGTCTTAGGATTGGTTTGAATAGTATATATTTTAGTTTCAGGTTGGATATTAGTTTCTTTGACTAGATTAAAAGTGAAATTAAGTTGGCTGGAAAAGGGATAACATTCGTTCAGTAGATTTGCCCTGTCAGTCTGCACTATAAGGACTGCAGCTGCTTCGGTCTGTAATAAATATGCCTTCTGCATTCGTCTTACCAGTCATCATCTTTCATGACATACCTCATGTTTCTCGAGCTGACAGAGAAAAATGTTGTCTGAAAGCAATGAGTAGTGTCTAGTCAGTCGGTGTCTGTAGAGGGGCGAAATCAATTTTTCATTGTTTTTATCATTTTATTGGATTTCAGAGTGATTTAATATAGGAAATGCATTTACTCTTATGTGTCTCTATTTTCATATGGTATTTGTTCACAAGTCGCTGTATCTCGTGCTAAGAAAATAGTAATTTATGGAATAAGAGAGTAAACTTAGATTTTATCCGCGAGTGGAACGTTTAACGCACGAGGCGAAAACGAAGGTGACAATTTCCACGAGCGCATAAAATTTGTTCACTGTCGTGTGCTGTACAATATTTTATCCATTACTGGTATACAAATTGAATTTTAAATTGCAGGACTTTTCTTTCTTATGTGCTGGTTGTCAAGAAGATATAAATAAATGAATGTATGGATTTTATTGTTGCTAATGTGCTGGTTGTCAAGAAGATATAAAGAAATGAATGTATGGATTTTATTGTTGCTAATGTGCTGGTTGTCAAGAAGATATAAATAAATGAATATATGGATTTTATTGTTGCTAATGTGCTGTTTGTCAAGAAGATATAAAGAAATGAATGTATGGATGTTATTTTTGCTAATGTGCTGGTTGTCAAGAAGATATAAATAAATGAATGTATGGATTTTATTGTTGCTAATGTGCTGGTTGTCAAGAAGATATAAATAAATGAATATATGGATGTTATTGTTGCTAATGTGCTGTTTGTCAAGAAGATATAAAGAAATGAATGTATGGATGTTATTGTTGCTAATGTGCTGTTTGTCAAGAAGATATAAAGAAATGAATGTATGGATGTTATTTTTGCTAATGTGCTGGTTGTCAAGAAGATATAAATTAATGAATGTATGGATTTTATTGTTGCTAATGTGCTGTTTGTCAAGAAGATATAAAGAAATGAATGTATGGATGTTATTTTTGCTAATGTGCTGGTTGTCAAGAAGATATAAATAAATGAATGTATGGATTTTATTGTTGCTAATGTGCTGTTTGTCAAGAAGATATAAAGAAATGAATATATGGATTTTATTGTTGCTAATGTGCTGGTTGTCGAGAAGATATAAATAAATGAATGTATGGATGTTATTGTTGCTAATGTGCTGGTTGTCAAGAAGATATAAATAAATGAATGTATGGATTTTATTGTTGCTAATGTGCTGGTTGTCAAGAAGATATAAAGAAATGAATGTATGGATGTTATTGTTGCTAATGTGCTGGTTGTCAAGAAGATATAAATAAATGAATATATGGATTTTATTGTTGCTAATGTGCTGGTTGTCAAGAAGATATAAATAAATGAATGTATGGATTTTATTGTTGCTAATGTGCTGGTTGTCAAGAAGATATAAATAAATGAATATATGGATTTTATTGTTGCTAATGTGCTGGTTGTCAAGAAGATATAAATAAATGAATATATGGATTTTATTGTTGCCAATGTGCTGGTTGTCAAGAAGATATAAATAAATGAATATATGGATTTTATTGTTGCTAATGTGCTGGTTGTCAAGAAGATATAAAGAAATGAATGTATGGATTTTATTGTTGCTAATGTGCTGGTTGTCAAGAAGATATAAATAAATGAATATATGGATTTTATTGTTGCCAATGTGCTGGTTGTCAAGAAGATATAAATAAATGAATGTATGAATTTTATTGTTGCTAATGTGCTGGTTGTCAAGAAGATATAAAGAAATGAATGTATGGATTTTATTGCTGCTAATGTGCTGGTTGTCAAGAAGATATAAAGAAATGAATGTATGGATTTTATTGCTGCTAATGTGCTGGTTGTCAAGAAGATATAAAGATATGAATGTATGGATTTTATTTTTGCTTATGTGCTGGTTGATGGTTGTGAAACTTGGACTCTCACTCTGAGAGAGGAACATAGGTTCAGGGTGTTTGAGAATAAGGTGCTAAGGAAAATATTTGGGGCTAAGCGGGATGAAGTTACAGGAGAATGGAGAAAGTTACACAACACAGAACTGCACGCATTGTATTCTTCACCTGACATAATTAGGAACATTAAATCCAGACGTTTGAGATGGGCAGGGCATGTAGCACGTATGGGCGAATCCAGAAATGCATATAGAGTGTTAGTTGGAAGACCGGAGGGAAAAAGACCTTTAGGGAGGCCGAGACGTAGATGGGAGGATAATATTAAAATGGATTTGAGGGAGGTGGGGTATGATGATAGAGACTGGATTAATCTTGCACAGGATAGGGACCGCTGGCGGGCTTATGTGAGGGCGGCAATGAACCTTCGGGTTCCTTAAAAGCCATTTGTAAGTAAGTAATGTGTTGATTGCCACGGAGACAGTAATTCACTTCTGTGAGTTAATAGTTATTTGGACAACTAGTTAAAAAAGCGGAGCTTCAGCAACGAGAGGGTCAAGTTAGAACATGTTTGGAGGCAGTATTCTAAGACCCACGAGTTACTAAAGCTATTCTGTATATTTATTGTCATCAAAATTATTGTTCCTTTAGAGATTCAGTTGTTTGCAATTTATTTACCAGTCCTAGTATTGTGTTTCTTTGGGGGGGGGGATTACGAACACCAAATTCTCTCTGGTATGCCCTTTGAGTAGCTGTAATTGAATTCGTAATCCAGTATTGCTTCACAAGGTAGAGCCGTTGATTTAATGTGTACGGCATTTTCAGTGACTAAAACAAAATGTCGAAAACAGCTGCCAACAATAAGGAATAAAGAATAAACATCTGCGCATCTCGTGACAGGGAATCAAAACTCCTGCTCATTTCGATGTAAAAAACTGGTCATAAAGTGAATTTCCAGCCGAATAAATAAAGAATTTTCAACATTTGGTATAGGTTTCCTTTTCCTTCTCCTTTATTCCCAGGGCTGTATTAAATCGAAATTAGAAAACACAGTTTCTAAGAAATGCCCTTGATGATAAATACCTGTAAAAAGTTGCTCTTATATATGGGATATATACAAGTAAAGTTGCGGTGGATTGTGATACTATCGATTATACAAAAAGGTAAATATTTTGTGTGAAAGAAATACTAATATCAGAAAAATATACAGTACTTCTGTCAAATACTGTATCTGCTGTAAACATTAAGAATAATTGTATTGTAGTAATTGTAACATTACAACAAATTTCAGTTGATATTTTGCTTCACATTAAGGTATATTTTACGTTAACAGATGTGATTTACGTTTTAAAAAAGGTGTGTTTTACGTTTTTACATTTTAAAAAAAGATGTGTTTTACGTTTTAAAAATGTGTTTTACGTTATAAAAAGGTGTGTTTTACGTTTTAAAAATGTGTTTAACGATTTAAAAAGGTTTGTTTTACTTAAAAAAGGTGTGTTTTACGTTTTAAAAATGTGTTTTACGTTTAAAAAATGTGTGTTTTACGTTTTAAAAAAGGTGTGTTTTACGTTTTTACATTTAAAAAAAAGATGTGTTTTACGTTTTAAAAATGTGTTTTACGTTATAAAAAGGCGTGTTTTACGTTTTAAAAATGTGTTTAACGATTTAAAAAGGTTTGTTTTACTCAAAAAAAAAGTTTTTTTACGTTTTAAAAATGTGTTTACCGATTTAAAAAAGGTGTGTTTTGCGTTTTAAAAAGGCTTTATACGTGTTTTATGTTTTAAATGATTATACAAATTCTCTTTTGTTACTGGAAATAATGGATTAAGTCTTTATTTTTGTAATAATAGTAGATAAAAATGGTTATGCTCGACCATGCCGAAATGTAGTAATTATACACCTCGTAGCAGTCCTTTAATGCATGTCATTAAAGTACACCTATTCATTAAAGTTCAGGTTTTCGATTATTCTCGGATAACCAATCGAAAGACGAGGGAAACGTCACGGAGGCTGGAAATCCAATACTGTCGCAGAAGGTTATGTTCCGTTACTATAATAATTAGCGTTAATTGTAAATAAAATTCAAATAAATTCAATTTGTCATCTCGTTTTTCAATTCTAAATCAATTTCCAGGTTATATCAAAATTAGTTCATGTTATTCTGTAGATTATAACAAGGTCAAGGCGACCTGGTTGGCGAGTTGGTATAGCGCTGACCTTCTATGCCCAAGGTTGCGGGTTCGATCCTGGGCTAGGTCGATGGCATTTAAGTGTGCTTAAATGCGACAGGCTCATGTCAGTGGATTTACTGGCATGTAAAAGAATTCCTGCGGGACAAAATTCCGGCACACCCGGCGACGCTGATATAACCTCTGCAGTTGCGAGCGTCGTTAAATAAAGCATAAAATTTAAACATTTAAACAAGGTCAATGACATTATTATTCCTCGGAAAAAAATCAATATTTTCGCGTCTGCGCACATCTCACAATTTACGAGCGATGCACAAGGTCACTTCCACTCTTAAGTTAGATACGAATAAAATGAATACTTCTGAATAATTTCAAGTTAGAAATATGGTCGAGTATAAAAAGTCGTATGAAACTTGCCTATATTGGTAATTAAGACGCTCGTATGAAAATTATGAAACTCGCTTGCGCTCGTCTCGTAAACAAACATACTCGCGTCTTAATTACTATCATTATAGGCTCGTTGCATAATGTACTATAAATTCACTGCTGTAAATAAAGCCATTGTTTAGGTTGCGAAATGAAGACCACTTTCAGTACGAGTCATGGTTGAAATATATTTGATGGCTCTATTGTCAAATTAATTAAATGTCAAAATTCTTTAACATTATTACCTAAACACAACTCTACAAATTAATTTATTCTGTGAATCTTGCAGCATTTATCTAAAACCATGGTTACGAGAACAAAATAAATAGCAGCCGTAAATAGATTTGCCCTTTCTCATGCAAGCAAATGCTACTGTTTAGAATTTGTTTTATGGGAGACAGCCTGGATTTTCCAGGTAATACATTTTGTAATATTTAACAATGAAATCATAAATATTGATATTAATTTAACCCGTGTTATTAACACACAATATCCATGTTGAACACAACGATCTACTGAAAACCTACACATCTAATGCTTAAAATTCAGCCTAACTTAACCTGTCAATCATCGCTTATTATGACCAAATTATTTTTCTTCGTGTGTGATTTTATATACCGGCAGAAAATTAATTATATTAATGATTAATAATTAGGTTTTAATATGTAACAACTTAAGTAATATAGGATGTCCAAAAAAGGGTTGTAGACTTCAACGGTAAAAAGTATTCACGAAAATAAATAAAAGAATCCTATAAATGTAGTTCACCGGGTCTTTCCCGGGGGTAAAAGGCGGCCAAAGCGTGGTGCCGACCACACCACCTCATTCTAGTGCCGAGGTCATGGAAAGCATGGGGCTCTACCTCCATGCCCCCCAAGTGCCTTCATGGCATGTTACGGGGATACCTTTACCTTTTATAAATGCAGTTACTGACGATTTTGTTATATTTATCATATTGCCTACCCGATTAACAGGTGCCGTACACCACTCAATCCCACCATAAACGTATAAAGAGCATGGTACCAGACTCGGGGCAGATGACGTAATGGAAACGACAATTCGACCTTACCTGCATGCAGTGTTCTGTGTCCGATCATATTGCAGTGTGCGATTGTAAGACCAGGGAAACTTCTAAATTACCGTTATTGATCATCTTCAATAATAGACAGAGAGTAGAAGTTGATATGTGGAGAATATTATTCTATGCTACAGTACAAGTGTATTAATTATAATAATAATAATAATAATAATAATAATAATAATAATGATAATGATTATTATTATGATAATAATAAATAATAACAAATAACAGACGATATGCAGTTCACATAAACAACGCATAGTATCATTCTGTGGAGTTGTGTAGAGTCGTGAATAGTTTGAAGAATATTTATTATTTTAATGTACCGAAGTACATATGATATTTCCATGCAGATATTCTGCGTCATTATACGATGGAAGAGTAATGGAACAGAGAAAAATTCTCTCCTGCATCGGGATGGGCATCCGGTGTGGCTTAGTGGATAAAGCATCAGTACGTAGAGCTGAAAACCCGGGTTCAAATTCCGGTGCCGGAGAGAATTTTTCTCTGTTCCATTACTCTTTCATCGTATGATGACGCAGAGTATATGCATGGAAATGTCATATGTACTTCAGTACATTAAAATAATATATACGATATGCGTAAATCACTTCGTGATTTAAGACGGCGCTTATTCCGTCGGATCCCGGCCAACTAGTCACTCATAATGAGTGCACCTCAGCACATGTGTGGACTTCAGTCCTGCGTTCATAGACATCTATGACGTAGTGCAGAGGGCGGCCACTAGAGGGAACCCAAGTGTTGGAACTTAAAACTGAGACGATTCTGTCCGACGCCGGGGTGGTATCCGGTGTGGCTTAGTGGATAAAGCATCAGTACGTAGAGCTGAAAACCCGGGTTCAAATTCCGGTGCTGGAGAGAATTTTTCTCTGTTCCATTACACTTTCATCGTTGAAGAATATTGTTAATTTATGTTAATAGTTTAGGTTCTGAACAAAGTGAGCTATTCTGTTATTATTGTATTATTTACGTAATGTTAATATTATGCCTGATTCCCAAAAAGTAAAAACTCATCTATTATCAAATAATTATGTAAACAGGAATGTGTAACACGTTTATTTCTTCCCGATTATTCTTCGTTAAATGTTGACGTCTCGTGCTGCTATGCATTTAGTTGCGTTACAGTCCAAGTTCAACATCGGAATTACGATACGAACTTCCTAGCTGTCACTACAATAGAAATGAAACATTTTCTTGAAAACGATTATGGGTTTAATATTATGTGCCACATACGAGATACAATATTAGATTTACAAAGTAGTTGTTCACCTGATGATAGTAAGAAATACTGTATCACATTTCAGATTTGCTCCAGTAACGTCTTGTGACGTAGTACGAATATTTTCAGAGCACAAATATTATTTTTTTTCTCTAAATGTAAAAGGAGTATTTCTATTAATAAAATGAAAATGTTCATTGTTATTTGTATTAATAAGGCTAGAACAATAATTTGTATGTTATTTTTATATGTATGGTAAATTATTTTAATTTGGGAGTTACGAAGTTTATAATTACAAATTATTGTTTTTTTATACGTGGTACAGTCATTAAGTTCTAATACTGAGCGCATAGTGGCGTTGTGGTGCACTATAGCGCATAGGTGGCGCCATGGTATGATACCTTGTCAGTTAGTCTCTCGACCCAACAAGAGACAGTTGAGTGCATGCACTATAAGCAGAACTACGGTCTTTGTTGTGACGGTGATTTGAATGCGCACGTCGGAACCCGAGATGTCACAGTTTGAGCAACGGGCAAACATCAAGTTCTGCCAGAAATTAGGCAAAACTGCTGCCGAAACGTTTCAAATGATGCAGCAAGTTTACGGTGAGGACGCAGTGAGTCGCAGTGTTGTGTTTAGGTGGCACCGACGTTTTTTGCAAGGAAGAGACAGTTTGGAAGATGATGTGAGTACTGGTCGGCCACAAACAATTCGAACTGAACGCAAGATCCAAGAAGTTGCAACTTTGGTGCGTGCTAACCGCTCCCAATCGGTAGACGATATCGCAGCAACAGTAGGGGTCAGCCATGGTACTTGCTACAAAATTCTGTCTGATGACCTGAACATGTCTCGTGTTACCCAGCACAGTATGCCACGAATCCTATCGCAAGACCAACGTGATGATCGCATGACGATTTGTGGTGACCTCATCAGTAATGCTGACGATGATCCGACGTTTCTCAACCGGATAATAACTGGAGACGAAACTTGGTGTTTCCTTTACGATCCGCAACTGAAACGATAATCCGCCATCTGGAAAACGCCGTTATCACCACGACAGAAAAAACCGCGACAAGACAGGTCAAAAGGCAAGGTGATGCTTGAACTGTTTTTTGATTCAAATGGAATTGTTCACATGGAATTCATCTCAGAAGGTGCAACTGTGAACAAAACCCGCTACAAAGAGATCCTTGGCTTTTTACGAGATTCAATTCGCCGTAAGCGACCTGAGCTATGACGTACAAAGAATTGGCTGTTGTTACATGACAACGCCCCTGCACATCGCTCTGTCCTTGTCCAAGAGGAACTTGCAAGACAACAGATGACAGTTCTTCCACACCCTCCGTGCTCACCTGATCTCGCACCATGCGATTTTTTCTCTTTCCTCGCATGAAAGCAACCCTACGTGGGCGTAGATTTCATTCTTCCGAAGAGGTCATGACTGCCACAAGAGAAGCCAAACGGGACCTTCCTGCCAACATCTTTCAACGGTGCTTCCAGCAGCTATACCAACGTTGGCAAACGTGCATAACGGCCAACGGAGACTATTTTGAGGGAGGATGTGGTTCTGTTTATATGTACGCCGTGTTACGCGGCATCTTGTGATACATCCAGATTCTTGTGGGAGCCTACCTTCCAGGCGTCAAGTCTTAGAACTTAATGACTGTACCACGTATTATTCGTTTATTGTTTTCTTGTTCTAAGACTGTGTACGATTGGAGCACAAGTTTGGTTATCACCCGACTGTACATGTTTGTCTTTCTGGTTCATTGACATTGAGAGCTGCGCTACTACTTTTCATTCGTTAGAGATATAGCACTGTTGCCAACATGTCGCCCTACAATCTCGCTAACTTTTCAACAAAAAGTAGCTAAATCTCTCCAAAGTGTGTTAAAAAATCCCCAGAAATGTCGCAAAAAATTAATAATAAATATCAGTAAATAAGAATAAGAAAAACATACATATGCGAAGAAAAATATAATTTCGTCGACGTCACCCTCTTCTGCGGAGTCTGGTTCTATTGTTGACGGCTGTGATGTTGAGGTGGAAGGTGTGGGAACAGCTGATTGTGAATACACTGCACTTGATCCAATCACTGACACTACACTTTCTGGCAAATTGTAAGTGTGGAAATTTTCACCCAAGCGTTTGACAACAATTGTTTTTTTGTAAAATCTAACACTTTTTAAAACATATATTAAAATATATTAAAACCAGCAAAAACTACAGTCGCATTTGCTTCACACGAACTGTCGGCACAAAATTCCAAAACTGAATTGCCTCGGGCTGGTTCAAAGTGGAAAATCTCTGCGTTGCGGGGAAGAACCAAGAATTAGTTGGAGCTCACGACTCGTCACGTGACAATCAAAGTTGCCGCCGTTTATCGGTGTTGGAGCAGTAGCATTGAGAGAGAGATCTAACCCCTGAGAATCATTGAACCAGCATCTTTCACCCCTGATCACTGATCACAAATATATGAGATAGGGATTTCGCATATTAAACATTAAGGGCCGTATTCATAGACATTTTTAGCGCGAGCTTCCGGTGGATGATCAGCGTTTTTCGTATTCATAAACCAGTGTTAGCGATAGGATATGATTTGAATTCTGTACAAGTAACCAGTGGGTAGCCGGGGCTAGCTTAGTACCCTCGTAGCGCGTGCTGCGAAATGTCTGTGAATAGCACCCTAGACGACTCAGTCATGCACCCATGCCTCTTCTAAAACTAAGAAGTGCGTGACTTCAGTTGAATGTTTTAACTTAAAGGAGAGGAAAAAGTGGAAGAATATAAAAATCATCAGAAAAGTCGCTAATCGCATTTTACAAAATTTGTCGTCGAGACTGATTCAAAATTCCCTAGGTTTAGCGACTTATCTCTAAATGTGGCAACACTGAGATATAGTCCAATTTCACACAACATAATAGTTTTGGTACCAGCTTCATAGCTCTGGTCATAATGCCAGTGAAATGAGTCCAGAGCCCAGCTTCGAAAGTTACCCAGAGTTTGCTCTTCACGGGTTGACGGAAAACCCCGGAAAAAAAAAACTCAACAGGTACTTTCCCCAGCCAGGATTTGAACCCGGGTCCTCTCGTTTTACGGTCAGACATGCTAACCGTTGCTCCACAGCAGTGGTCACGTGATAATCTTATTAGGAGTGACATGTTCACAAGATATTGAAATAAATGAGTAAATTTTGTTAAAGCTACGCTCCGTCTATTCTCTACAGAGATATTCTTATTGTGCTCATTGTTTATTCCGAGTGAAATGAAAGAAAATAATTTGAGTTGGAGACAACCTACTATTAAGATAATATAATATCGCATAGAGAAGGAAGGCCGGAGTTAAAAAGACCTTTGGGTAGGCCGAGACGTAGATGGGAAGATAATATTAAAATGGATTTGAGGGAGGTGGGATATGATGATAGAGACTGGATTAATCTTGCACAGGATAGGGACCGATGGCGGGCTTATGTGAGAGTGGCAATGATCCTCCGGGTTCCTTAAAAGCCAGTAAGTATAGAGAAGAATGGAGCTTGTGAAATGGATAACCAGAATAAGAAATGAAGCTGTATTGGAAAGAGTGGGTGAAGAAAGAATGATGCTGAAACTGATCAGGAAGAAGAAAAGGAATTGATTGGGTCACTGGCTGAGAAGAAACTTCCTACTGAAGGATGCACTGGAAGGAATGGTGAACGGGAGAAGAGTTCGGAGCAGAAGAAGATATCAGATGATAGACGACATTAAGATATATGAATCATATGAGGCGACTAAGAGGAAGGCAAAAAGTAGGAAAGATTGGAGAATGCTGGGTTTGCAGGGCAGAAAACTCTGAATGAATTAATATTATCGCAACTATAAGAGATGACTCTATAAAACACTATCCGATGATAAACGCAAATATAAATGAAAACAAATAATTAATATAACGCATTTACTGTACTTGTTCAACATTAAATTATCACACGAAGACTAAAATTCGTAACATTCACGTGACGATATCAGTGGGTGTTATACACAGCCATGATTTCCGCCTGCAAAACTATTAAACACTTCCCATATTTCTCGACTGCTATTTGGGTTACCTAAACAAAAATGAAAGGCTTAAGTCAGACGTCATGTACAAGTGATACGGGATAAGATAATCAAGAAAAGTTCAACTTAGATAGGAGAATGAAGATAAAGGAGTAGGAAATGCTTCGTAGATGAAACTGACAAAGTTTGTTGAAACTCTGGGATTGTTCACACGGGACTAAATTTAGATTGCAAAGTCGACCTAGTGGAACACATTACAAGTGATAGCACAATTACACTAACGAATTGAGACAAGTTGTGGATTGAAAGGGGAATAGTAGTGTAGATAAGAAATTACTGTGGGCCACACAGAGAAAATCAGGAGCAGCTTCTATAAAGAGATTTTTTGAGACCTCTGTGGAGATTTACTTTACATGCGGACTTACATTGTTTCTATCTACTCTTAAAATACAGTGATGCTCCCGTAATACGAGTCTACATGGCGGTTTTTTTGGTTATTTTACGATGCTGTATCAACATCTAGGTTATTTAGCGTCTGAATGAAATGAAGGTGATAATGCCGGTGAAATGAGTCCAGGGTCCAACATCTAAAATTATCCAGCATTTGCACGTATTGGGTTGAGGGAAAACTTCGGAAGAAACCTCAATCAGGTAACTTGCCCCGACAGGGAATAGAACCCGAACCACCTGGTTTCGTGCCCAGACGCGCTAACCGTTACTCCACAGGTGTGGACTCTCCGCATTTATACAGAGACATCATTTTATTTTTACTAACATTTCTAATATTAGCCTGGCTATACCTTTGGATCAACGCCGTTTGCTACTCCCTTCCACGACTGGAGTTCGATGATATTGGCGTAATGTACAAACAAATCACTTTGCTAGGTATAGGAGGGAAGAAACGTAATTCATCCATTTAAGTAAACTAGGAAATATCGCGATTTTGAGTTTGATAATTTTATTAGGTTTTTGTTTAATCAAAATACAGTATAGTATTAACAATGAGTGTTTTTACTCACGAACTGAGCTGTCCATGTGGATGTATTCATTATGCAGCGTATATTATACTGTCTACAGCACATTAGCGTACACTATAGAGAATGAAGTTAAATTGAAAAATAATCATAATATGGATATTGAAACACATTTTTTAAAATGGTGGCCGTTCATTTTGATAGAGGCTTCAGTTCTAATGTGCATATTATCGCACTATAGACTATTGTACCTAATTCCAATTACCAGTTTCGTCCTTCGTAACTAGTAACTCATGTTGAAATAATTCTGTACCTACTCTATAAAAGAGTACCTTACGTACTGTAAATTCAATCTTCACTTCTGCCCGATCCGAAAAGACAAAATTACTCAGACATACTATCTACTGTCCGTCCAAGTGGTTATGTCGTGGGGTCGTAGAAAGGGAGGAAATCACGTGACAGTTAATTACTTAACGAGGCCCTTTTATTTAGGTTATTTTAAACAATTGTATGGGCATAATATTACGTAGACGTCCAATTCCTAACAGAAATTAATGTTCTCAGAAAAGAGCTAAGACAGCCCAGCCACTAGCTTTTACAGAAAGGCGAATAGAAGCGGGTGGGGGAAACCGGGATGCGACGTAGGCAAATGGACGACAGTACATGAGCGAAAATGATTCAATATTGAAAGCTCTTTCGTCACTGGAAAACGGGAACATATTTTTGGAACGTACTGTTTACGCTGAACATAAAGCTACTATGACTGTATATGCGATCTTGGAGGACGGTTGAACTTCGTTAGTAGAAGGGGTGGGAGTGAAGTACATTCAAAAACTCAGGTACAATAAAAATTGAAGTAAAAATAAAATGATGTCCCTGTATATAGCAGGTAAACATTGACTTTTTCTTATATCCTCTTTCTCTCTCATTCCATTAACACTCTTCACCTCCCCCTTATCTTATCTATCATCTACAGTTGTTAAAAATAGACTAGTATGAAGGCTTGGGTATAGATTATGTCTCAGATGTTGATATAAGATTAAATGCTACATGTTTCGAGCTCAGAGATTTATTGGATACTCGTCTGGGGATGGGGCCTAGCTCTGTCAGGGCTGAAGCATAATGGCCCAACTGTCAGCATCAGATTCACGAATAAACGTGAGAAACCTCTCTTATTGGATCAAATATCGTATACAATGTGAACAGTAAGTAATTTCATTAATTTTAGGGGGTTTTTTTTTTTTTTTAGATATTTCAAACAAAAAAGTTTAACACAATTTTGCTCGTTTTGGCTTCCTTTTCGAGGTAAAAATAGTTCTATATTAAATATTTCATAGCAGGTTTTGGGAGAAGCCATTGATTGAATTTCCAATATGCTCGGTCAATTTAATCTGAACAAATGTAACTTTCCGTTCTGAAAAGTAATTTTAAACTATTACATTTGTTCGGATCAAATTTCTGCACATTTGAAGGACCAAACCAAAAATTGGATCAATAATTTATTATCATAATACACTGCTCTCTTAAATTGACTGAGAGTATTGGGAATTAAATCAATGTCTTTCGTAAAACACGCTAATGAAATATTTAATAGAAAACCATTTTTACCTCAAAAAGGAACGAGAAAAATTATATTCAACTTTTTTGTTTGAAATATCTCAAAGAATAACCCCCTTATTCACGGTTTACCCTTCTTGATTAGATCATTCCATCATTACAAGAATGTTTTCACACTTCACAATACAATAATACAAAATAAATAATTTTGTGCGAGATCGTGCGTATTTGCTTGGTTTCCGCACAAAACCAATCCGCGGTAAGTCTAAATTTCCACATTCAGTATTCCCAACCTAACACACATAATAATTTCCCTCTTCTTACCGCTTAAGTGACATATTGATTTTACTGATTTAGGCTTTTAACATATTATTTTTAGAGACATTCAATATAGTAATAATTATAAATTGGAAACTTACCACTGCAATTTCACCTAAATTGCACTGTTAATTATGGTTTTTAAATATTTGCAAAAATTAAGTAAACTCTAAATCATTACATAACCTTACCGTTTGTTTTAAGTTCGCACTTATAAACTGGGGGGGGGGGGAGAGACAGACGTATATCAATGCCTGCTGGAGTATAGTAAACACAGAAAACATTTTAAAGCAACAATGTTGAAGATAGATTTTGTTTTGCAAAGTTGCCGTCATTGAACAGAAACCAAGATGGAGATTTCATTGCAACTAATTAGAAATTCCTCTTTCAGGTATGTAATAAACGATCTTCGCACAAAATAATGTACGATACAGGAGCGGTATGTTTTCTTTCAATTCTCGGAAATTAAAAAAAGCTCAACTATGTTTCGCTTTTTCAAACTTTTCCTCGAACATGAAAACTTCAACATACCGCTCTTGTAACGCATATTACAATTAATTATAAAAGTGCATGTAGAGTTATAAAATTGTATACTTATCTTCAAATTAATTATTAAATAGACTTTACACAAATATTATATGAGAAAAGATATTCATTTTTTTTAATTTGTGTAACTAAAAGTGTCTAAGATTAATTTACAACGTGATGTAGGTACCCGACTAGTTTGCTTCCCCACTACTCGTTTGCCTTCCGATTGTCTCTGCATGTGCTTCTCTGCACTAGCCATTCATGTAGGCTGCGTTTGGATGAATTTGCTGTAGTATCCATGTTTATGTGAAAGAACGACATACAATAACTACAGGGACATCAGTTTATTTTTACTTGCATTTTTATTGTACCTGCATTTCTGAATGTACTTCACTCTCACCCCTTCACTAATGTCATTGCTCCCGTCAGACAGACAAACTTACGGCCGCTGTTGTATTCGAAGTCTTCAAGCAGTGAAGTAAACACTGCAGTGTATAGTGTGTTTCAGAAATATGGTTGCGTTTTCTATAGAAGAAAGAACCTATATTAATAATATCGTACTAAAAATTATATTCAAGAAACGATAAATTAAATTTCAGAGAATATGCTTCAAAACGTTTTTAATAATATGCGTACTGAATTGAAGCCTGCATTGTAATGAACGGCAACCATTTTCAGCAACTTGTTTAAAAATTCAGATTAGCTTATTTTGAATTGAGGTGGCTAGAAGCAAAGGAATGCTAGTGACATTTGTAATAACATGAGTTAAGTGCATCCAGTGTAAGCTAAAGTATCTAAAATTTTAGTGGCAAAGGGATATTTTAATCGCATCACACATTAAAATTTGAAATAAAAATTTCACCGGTTTTACGAAAGCTTAAATATGTAAACCCCATTTTCTCAAAAAGTAACAAGTGCACTTACACCCCTTTACTTATGAGCCCCTCAATTTAAATGTACTCTCTATATTGTATGTTAACATTAATAATTAATATGCTAAATAAAGTAGACATTACATAACGAACATAGCCGCCTAAAAAGTTGAGTTAAAAAAAAATGTTACTACTCTACTGTATTTTGATAAATTCCGTAAAAGTGATGATCAAACTGAAAATCGTAATATCGTATTTCCCTACAACATAAATGGATACATTACTTTTCTCTCCTCCTATACCTAGTAAAATGATTTGTTTACATATTGCACTAGTAACATCAAACTCCTGTAATGGAAGGGGGCAACAGTGTTTCCGAGTATAGCCAGGTTAATGTTAAAAATGTTGGTAAAAATAAAGTGATGCCCCTGTATAACCATAGCATGAAAAAGGTTTCAGCTATGGACCACGTAAGTCGGTTTTCCACTGAATATATAGACCACGCTTTACTAGGGAAAAAAACGTCAAGTCCTCAGTCTGTGTGGAAGTGACAGTGTGTTCGTACGGTTTTCTTCAAGGTGAACACAATTCGGAATCTGCCAGGGTCTGTACTGTATCGTACGTTTCTTCGGGTTTCTGAAGATAAGGTGAGATGCAAAATAAAATTTATTTCTATTGCAGTGATGTATTTTTATTTGTAATTTTAGTTAATTATACAGGGACATCATTTTATTTTTACTTCAATTTTTATTGTACCTGCGTTTTTGAATGTACTTCACTCCCACCCCTTCTACTAATGAAGTTTCAACTGTTTTCCAGACAGAATCAAGGCCGCTTATAGTAAACAGCACTGAGTTACTGAGTATAGTACGTTCCAGAAATATGTTCGCGTTTTCCAGTGACGAAAGAACTTTTAATATTGAATCATATCTTCGCACAGGTACTGTACGTTTGCCTACGTCACATCCCGATTTCCCCCACCTGCTTCTGCACGGCCCTCTGTAAAAGCAGGGCTGTCTTAACTCTTTTCTGAAAACATTAATTTCTGTTAGGAATTGGACGTTTACGTAATATTATACAACTGTTTAAAATAACTTAAATAAAAGGGCCTCGTTAAGTAATTAACTGTCACGTGATTTCCCTCCTTTCTACGACCCTGCGGCATAACCACTTGGACGGAGAGTAGATAGCATGTCCGAGTAATTTTATCTATGCGGGTCGGGCAGAAGTGAAGATTGAATTTACATTGCATAAGGTACTCTTTTATAGAGTAGGTACGGAATTATTTCAACATGAGTTACTAGTACGAAGGACGAAACTGGTAATTGGAATTAGATGCAATAGTCTATAGTGCCATAATATGCACAAAAGAACTGAAGCCTGTACGCTATCGAAATGAATGGCTACCATCTTCAAAATTGTGTTTAAATATCCATTTTATGATTATTTTTCAATTTAACTTCATTCTCTATAGTGTACGCTAATGTGCTGTAGACAGTATAATATACACTGCATAATGAATATATCCACATGGACAGCTCAGTTCGTGAGTAAAAACACTCATTCTTAATACAGTACTGCATTTTGATTAAATAAAAATCCTAATGAAAATTATCGAACTCAAAATCGCGATATTTCCTAGTTTACGTAAATGGATGAAATACTTTTCTTCCCTCCTATACCTAGTAAAGTGATGTGTTTGTGTTTTACGAGAGTAACATCGAACTCCAGTTGTGGAAGGGGGTAGCGAACGGGTTTTCCGGTTCTCTAAAGGTATAGCCAGGTTAATATTAAAAATGTTAGTAAAAATAAAATGATGTCCCTGTGTAATTGCGAATGATTAATGTTAAAAATTAATCACTGCGTGAATTACAGCCAACAAAGAAAAACATACGTATGAGCAACTATTATAGTAAGAGATCAGAACTACCCTGAAAGAAGTTGGCCGAAAAGCGTGAAGTAAGAAGTTAACGCACTTACAGGGTGTAAGGGGTATAAGTGTCGTCCTTTTCACAGTCGTCGGGGACGGTCTACAGGGTCAAAAAATGTCCATACAACATAGGGCCAAAACTTGATAGTTTTCCCATAAAACAATATTTCTTCTCTTATTTTATTCGCGTTAGACTGCTTATATCGTTAGTAAAATTACGAAAACAATTACATCAGTAGACATATCTAGCAAAGAGTTAATAATACAGGGACATCATTTTATTTTTACTAAATTTCTAATATTAACCTGTCTATATCTTTGGATTAACGGTTGAGAACCGGAAACACCGTTTGCTACCCCCTTCCATGACTGGAATTCGATGATACTGGCGTAAAATGCAAACAAATCACTTTACTAGGTATAGGAGGGAAGAAAAGTATTTCATCCATTTACGTAAACTAGGAAATATCGCGATTTTGAGTTTGATAATTTTCATTAGGCTTTTGTTTAATCAAAATACAGTACAGTATTAACAATGAGTCTTTTTACTCACGAATTGAGCTATCCATTCGGACGTATTCATTATGCAGTGTATATTATACTGTCTACAGTACATTAGCATACAATATAGAAAATGAAGTTAAATTGAAAAATAATCATAATATAGATATTTAAACGCATTTTTTTTTAAATGGTGGCCGTTCATTTCCATACAGGCTTCAGTTCTCTTGTGCATATTATCGCACTATAGACCTTTGTACCTAATCGCAATTACCAGTTTCGTCCTTCGTACTAGCAACTCATGTTGAAATAATTCTGTAGCTACGATGGCCTTAACTCCACCAGAGTAAATAAATAATTCATAATTCATAGAAGAGTACGTACAATACGTACTGTAAATTTAATCTTCACTTCTGCCCGATCCGAAAAGATAAAATTACTCAGACATGCTATCTACTGTCCGTCCAAGTGGTTTTGTCGCAGGCTCGTAGAAGGGGAGGGGAAATCACGTGACAATTATTTAACGTGGCCCTTAAACAGTTTTATAATATTATGTAGACGTCCAATTCTTATCAGAAATTAATGTTTTCAGAAAAGAGCTAAGACAGCCCAGCCACTAGCTGGCGAATAAAAGCTGGTGAGGGAAACCGACATACGACGTAGGCAAATGGACGACAGTACCTGTGCGAAAATAATTCAATATTGAAAGCTCTTTCGTCACTGGAAAACGCGAACATATTTTTGGAACGTACTGTTTACTATGACCGTAAGGCTACTATGACTGTATATGCGGCCTTGGATCTGTGTGGAGGACGGCTGAACTTCATTAGTAGAAGGGGTGGGAGTGAAGTACATTCAAAAACTCAGGTATAATAAAAATTGAAGTAAAAATAAAATGATGTCCCTATATATCAATAAAAGTTTTACGTTCTTCACATTACATTGTACCGCATGTTTTATGTCCCTATGTTCATTTCCTCCACTAGAAACCACAACGTAATTTTCTAAATTTCCCAACAATTTCCTTTCTTCAAATATTTTCCTATAATTTTATTTATTTATTTATTTATTTATTTATTTATTTATTTATTTATTTATTTATTTCTTTATTTAAATTTTAATTTAAATATACAGAATAAATAAATAAATAAATAAATAAATAAATAAATAAATATTTATTTATTTATTTATTTATTTATTTATTTATTTATTTAAATTTTAATTTAAATACACAGAATAAAGAATATAATTACAAACAAACAAGAGAAATGGAAATAAAATAATACAAACAATATAAAACAGGAGATACAGTAGTATTAACAAAATTTGAGACCGAATGAGCAGCGCTCGTGTTTGGTCGCAGTTCAGATATAATATTAATAGGCCTATAAGAGAATATAAAATAAAATAAAATAGGAACTAGAATTAAAATTATTGTTACAGAAATTATGTAATACAATATTAATATAAGAAAAATATAGAAAATAAAAAAATAATAATAAAAATAAATAAGTAAAATAAAATAGGAACTGAAATTTAAATTACAGCGGCAATGGAATTATATAATATAATATTAACACTAGAGAAGAATAATATGGCACGTGAAAAGTAGGAATATATATATATATATATATATATATATGTTTCAAAATTATAGAATACAAATATAATATAGGTTGATTAATTCATGCACATAGGCTATAAATATTTATTTAATCAAATTGAAGATATTAACACGTTTCTAATTTTCTTGTTATATGTTAGTGGGTTACATGTTAGAAGTTCTGGGTGTAATTTAGTTAAACCATTGTACAACCGAGGGCCAAAATTAATGCTATGCAGATGTGAGACATTTAGGTTCTACTAATGTTAAATTAATATTTCGTCTTGTGTCATAATTATGTGTCTGTAATACAAACTTATTACGATTTTTATGATAAAATTTTAACAGCGTATACTTATAAATTTGTTCAATATTAAATACATTAAATTCAGAATAAATTAATTTAGATAGATAATCGAAACGTTTCTTCAAACAAATTTTAATTATTCGTTTTTGTAGTAAATTTAACGGACTAAGATTAATTTTTGTACTTCCACCCCAAACAATTATACCATATTGAATGATAGACTGAATAATGGCCAAATAAACATTTCGTAGAACTCTAATGGGTAAGTAGCATCGAAGATTAACGAATAAAAAAATAAAATGCTGAACTTCTCAAATCCATCTCCACAAAAAAAAAAAAAAATCCCTTACGAATTCAACCATCTCCAATTCCAAAATTATCGGAACTACCTCAGCGCTAGTTTGTCGGCTCAGCTATCCCCTCATCTAACTTACATTAACTTTGTCACATTTCTCGGTCTTATATCACTTAACTTATTCCCTAACCAATTAACCTTCTCTTATTCCTTGGTGTTATGTCACTTCGATATCACCTCAAATAACCTAACCTTTAACTCGCCGGCGAATAATAATTGTAAAACACAGTGCAACACGATTCCCACGGTCAGAGCTACAACACTGTGCTAAATATGGTAAACCCACGCGGAGCCGTCCAAGTAATTACAGCGGAGGGAGTAAACGATGAACGACGAAGACTCTTGCGATGTGTATCTAGTCTTTGTACAGTAATCTGAGTTTACCGAATGTCATAGGCCTACGTAGTTAGTTTCTATACAACACTACTGAAAGCGAAAGGGAGATGTGTTATTTAAGGAGTCCATAGCATGCAGGAATTAATCAACGTCAATAAACAAAGAAACAAATGTAATAGATAGGGCATATAGACATTTACAGGTAGAGTTAGCAGCGAATTTTAATTTGCTAAATTTAAATTGTCTATATACAAGACCTCGAGGGATTGTAGAGAAGTCAACAACAGACACACTTTAATTACGTACATACAGCGACATCATTTTATTTTTACTAACATTTCTGATATTAATCTGGCTATACCTTTGGATCAACGGTTGCTGCCCACTTCCATGACTGGAGTTCGATGGCGTAATATACAAAGAAATCACTTTACTAGGTATAGGAGGGAAGAAAAGTAGTTCATCCATTTACGTAAACTAAGAAATATCACGCTTTTGAGTTTGATAATTTTCATTAGGTTGTTGTTTAATCAGAATACAGTACAGTATTAACAATGAGTATTTTTACTCACGAACTGAGCTGTCCATACGGACGTATTCATTATGCAGTGTATATTATACTGTCTACAGCACATTAGCGTACAATATAGAGAAAGAAGTTAAATTGAAAAATAATCATAATATGGATATTTAAACACATTCTTCAAAATGGTGGCGGTTCATTTCGATACAGGCTTCAGTTCTAATGTGTGTAATTCCAATTACCAGTTTTGTCCTTCGTACTAGTAACTCATGTTGAAATAATTCTGTACCTACTCTGTGAAAGAGTAGGCCTACCTTACGAACTGTAAATTCAATCTTCACTTCTGCTCGATCCGAAAAGATAAAATTACTCAGACATGCTATCTACTGTCCCGTCCAAGTGGTTATGTCGCAGGATCGTAGAAAGGAGGGAAATCACGTGACAGTTAATTACTTAACGAGACCCTTTTATTTAAGTTATTTTAAACAGTTGTATGGGTTTAATATTACGCAGATGTCCAATTCCTAACAGAAATTAATGTTCTCAGAAAAGAGCTAAGGCAGCCCAGCCACTAGCCTTTACAGAGAGGCGAATAAAGCTGGTGTGGAAAACCAGAATGCGACGTAGGCAAATGGACGACAGTACCTTTGCGAAAATGATGCAATATTGAAAGCTCTTTCGTCATTGTAAAACGCGAACATATTTTTGGAACGTACTGTGACGGTAAGGCTACTATGACTGTATATGCGGTCTTGGATCTGTATGGAGAACGGTTGAACTTCATTAGTAGAAGGGGTGGGAGTGAAGTACATTAAAAAACTCAGGTACAATAAAAATTGAAGTAAAAATAAAATGATGTCCCTGTACTATAGTGCGAACGTCATATTTAGATATCAACACGCTGATACAATATAAAATGTTGCATTGTAGCTTAAATAGAATTCTCGTTAAGTTCAGTGCATTATTTTTACATTTCATAACACAGTTCCTGCAGTTCGCCGAGCTAGCTCGGTAGTATTGCGTCTGCCTCCAGACTAGCCGGCCTAGGTTCGATTCCCGACGAGAGGTCAGAAATTTTCATGTAAAATTTGTACCTCGGGACCAGAAGAGATGGCGGTGCACAACTTCTAATCACTAAATTGTGCGCCAATATCCCTGGGTTAAATACCAAATCTCTCCTGAGTGCATGTGAAGAGAAGGCATATGTCACTGTTGATAGTGATTCGTCCGTCGGATGGGGACGTTAAGCCTGGCGGCCCCTTGCTGCTATTCGACAGGAATAAACTACGTATCGTAGGCTCCGTGTGAAGTGGACGGAACGATTGGTTAGATATTTTATTTTAGTAGGTTATTTTACGACGCTTTATCAATATCTAAGGTTATTCCTGTATGCTTTGTACTGCACTATTTTATTATTATTATTATTATTATTATTATTATTATTATTACTATTCTTATTTTTTATTATTATTATTATTGTTATTATTATTGTTATTATTATTATTGTTATTATTATTATTACTATTATTATTTTATGAATAATTGTCTTATTTTTTATACTTTGAATGCCTCATTAATTTTGACCTGCTGTTCACATTTTATTATGTTTTTTTCTTTCTTTCTGTATGTTATATATTATGTCTGATTTCTTCTTACTTGTTGTTTACATTTTATTAATGATAAATAATCCGTGGCGCTACAGCCCGTGAAGGGCCTAGACCGACCAGCCGGCTGCTGGCCTCACGCCCACATGACGAAGCAGAGGTGGACGATCATCCAACCAGAATGGAGGTATCGTGTGGTTAGCACGATGATCCCCCCAGCCGTTATAGCTGGTATTCGCAACCGGATTTCGCTACCTATCGTAGCTCCCCAAGTGCATCACGATGCTGGGTGGGCACCGGTCCCATACACTGGCCGAAATTTCGTGAGAAAATTTCTTCCCCCATGAGGACTCGAACCAGCGCGCATTCCGTAACGCGAATCCTAGGCAGGATTCCTTAGACCGCCACGCCACGGCGCGAGACTTACATTTTATTATTATTATTATCTTATTCAGTTTTGTGTGTAAAATTGTAGTGTACTTTGTAAATTTGTAGTGTTTTTGTAACGCAGTCTTTACTCCTGGTTGAGTGTTAGAGAAGGCCGTATGGCCTTAACTCTGCCAGGCTAAATAAATCATTATTATTATTATTATTATTATTATTATTATTATTATTATTATTATTTAGCGTTTGAATGTGATGAAGATGATAATGCCGTTGAAATGAGTCCGGGATCCAACACCGAAAGTTACCCAGCATTTGCTCATATTGGGTTGAGGGAAAACCCCGGAGAAAACCTCAACCAGTTAACTTGCCCCGACCGGGAGTCGAACTCGGGCCACCTGGTGTCACGGCCAGACGCGCCGACCGTTACTACACAGGTGTGGACTTGGTTAGATATATACATAGGTTAGGAAATAGACAAAAATTAAATTAAACAATCAACACTTCTTTACACAATTTTTTCATAATTTTACTTTTCGATTATAACTGCACATTATATTTTACCATAAGGGAATACGATTATAGGCCTATTATTGGCTATTACACTTTTACTACGTCATACTACTTTTGACCAAAAGACGGTACGAAAGGATGTGTTTCAACCAATCATGGCTGTTTATCGCACAATTTTATCACTTTTCTAGCATTTGTTTGTTTTTATCACTTCACCAGCATTTGTTTCTTTTTTTGCCAACATTTCAAACTGAAAATTCTTTACGATACCATAAAACACGCTTTGCGATCGTATTTTTTTACCGCATAGATAGCCAACTAAAAGTGGCGGCTCCGTTCAAATGTTTTAGTGAAGCTAACATTAGTGAAATATAATTTTAATAAGTCAATTAATATTTTATTGTATTAGAGTACTTCATTTCTTCTAATCTTTATATACTTTCTTCCAATCGTGTAATAGTCAATTAAATTTCACTCGAGTTTTGATTTTCTCTATATAATCAAAATCTCTAGTGAGATTACTGTTGACTAGTACACTTTTACTACGTCACACTACTTTTGACCAATAAAACGGTACGAAAGGACGTCTTTCAACCAATCACGGCTGCTTATCGCACAATTTTATCGCGTCCCTAGCATTTGTTTAATTGTATCGCTTCCCTAGCATTTGTTTATTTTTATCACTACCCTGGCATTTGTTTCTTTGTTTGCCAATATTTCAAACTGCATTGGTCTGGACGTCAAAAAACAGAAAATTACAAACCACTCCAGTCGATGCACAGCACTTCAAATATGACTCGCATTGGCATTCAAGAACAAGAATTAATAAAGATCACTGGTCATAGCTATGCATCTTCCCTGAAACCCTATTTACAAATAAATGAAGAGCATCATTCGGAAATCCTGAATAAGTTGAGGGATACACCATGTACATCAACGAGTTCACTTCTTTTACGCACACGCCCAATATAACATCAACTGAACCACCAACCACTAGAAAACATTCAAATTTGAAAATAATACTTTAAATAATTGTTTCTTTTAAAATTATTCATGTTTATTTTTTATTTTAATTGAAACGTCTCTTGTTTATTTCATCATCCCTAATTAAAACGTTTCTAACACTTGTTTATATTATTTAGGTTATTTTTTGTTATATCTTCTGCTAAATGATATTATGGATAGTCACGTATCAGAGATTATTTAATACTAATATTTATTGAAAATCATCTGTCAAGTGACGTTGATTACTGGGATCCGGATGATTGAAGTGAAATGTAAATATTTTAATAAAAATGAATCTGAATCAACAAAGCCTTCTTGACCAGTAACCGTCCACAGAGTTCAATGAAGATTCCATAGTTGGCACAACTGATAACAAGAAAACAGGTAATCATAACATACTACTGCCATCTAGCGTAATGTTGAGATGGTACAATAATACATTTGAAGACAGTTGTATTTTCGTAAGCCAATTAATATTTAATTGTATTGGAGTACTTCGTTATTTCTAATCTTTATACACTTTCATCTAATCGTGTAATAGTCAATTAAATCCCACTCGAGTTTTGATTTTCTCTAGATAAATCAAAATCTCTAGTGAGATTGCTGTTGATAAAAATATTTAACATTTAGTGCAGTTCTGCTATTAAATAGGCTACACATTTATACCACAACAAATTTTTTAGAACACATGATCAGAAATGTTCGTGTAGGATGACGCCACGCCAATGTCATTTGCAACCTATAAATGAATGAATAATGGAGTGTAGACGGCAATGGAAAAACCGTGTAGATTACATTGGGCAAGGCAGTGTAATGCGGATCAGAAGTCCAGTACATGTAGCCCGGGATAAATCACCTCTTGGAAAGAGATATGAAGGAAGATCTGCCAAAGGATGGACTGATATCCTATAGGTCTTATTGAGAAGGAAAAGGTAGTAAGTAGCTTATCTTAATGAAGGAAAACAAAAAATTTCATTTTAATCACTCGTTTGCCATACTTGTATCTATATATATAATTTGAATTGGTAATGAAAATTACGGGAAAACGGCTGAACGGAATTTAATAAATGGCCCCTCATTTTGAAGCTTGGAACCCAAAGTTTTTCGGAAAAGTAGTAGTTTTCAGTGAAATGTCAATTTTCCTACATAATTTTCCTATTTTCCAAAATCCATCTGTTGTCAGTTTTGAGAACTAATTTTACTGAATCACGGCCGACTTGATTAAATTTCACAGCAAAACACACACTACAATAAACAATAGGCTATTACACGAAGGGCATGACCTGCAGGATTGCCGACATATTTAAAGCTCAATTCAATATGTTATTAAAAACTGATTCTGCAGTGTATAATTTTCTGAGTACAGCTGTGTATTCGATATTCAAATCTGCGAAACTTGAGGTGGTTTGATGACATTATTACCATTAAAAATTAAATATTATTGTAGTTAATATCATGATGCGTCTATTTTTCATTAATTGTGCATAATATTGATGCTATATTGATGACATGAAAGTGAAACGTTTTGAGGTTATGTAAGTAAATATAGAGAATATCTTAATTTAGATCTTCATTTCTATAATTTACTGAGTGACTGCTATATATAACTACAAAACTTAAGTACGATAATATTGTTATTAAAAATCAAATATTTTTATACTTATTAACCCAGTGGGGTTGGGTCTTTTTCATATACTTAATGGGGGTGTCATTTTCTTCAGTATTGGCTCGAGAGAGCGCAAAAATTACAGTTCCTAAGGAAAGATAAAAAGGTATTACTTACTGATAAAATAAGAAGCCTAGAAAATCTTGTAGTCTCCAGATCATTTCATCAAGATCTCTTACTAGAATAAAATGATTTTACGCTCTACATTTCAAGTTCTACATGCAGCAGCTATACGAAAATGCTATTGTTCGAAGCTTAGCAAACCTGACATTTTTTTAACTTTCGCCTACAATCCACAATGACCTGAAATAGCTACTGCTATCGTCCTGACATTGATACTTGCGTTTTCGCGTTGAAACTCAAAAACTGAAGTTGGATAGGTTCAAGAAAAAGTATTTGGCCTGAAAAAATCCATTCAGAGGGAGTATGTTTCATTTTTATGGAAGCAAATAACTATCAAAAAGACAAGTATTCTTCATTGAAAATAAATCTGAAAAATGTTTATTTGAACGTCTAACCAATTTAGTTTGCAGCAGCATTTGCTGCACAAGCCACCAGTATTAATTTATTTTTAAAAAATTTCATCACAACAATATGCTGCTAATCTGAAGAACAATATCCGGTAAAATAATTATAATTATAATTACGTTTTTGTACCAGATTTATAATATAAAAACCGTGTAATTAAAATATATAATTATTTTACATTACGCAACGACAAGCACAGAAAGGCATGGATGTCAGGAAGTCAGAAATGAAGCAAAATGTGGAAAATCCTTACAAACTGGGATATTTGACAGCACTAATGTTAAGTAAGATTTTTGTATATTTTTGTTCGTTACCATGGGAAACGAAATTAATTGGCCTCCAACACTATACGGTAGTATATATTATTTTAATGTACCGAAGTACATATGATATTTCCATGCAGATATTCTGCGTCATCATACGATGAAAGAGTAATGGAACGAAGAAGCTCTACGTGCTGATGCTTTATCCACTAAGCCACACCGGATACAACCCCGGCGTCGTGATTTAAGACGGTGCTTATTCCGTCGGATCCCGGCCAACTAGTCACTCATAACGAGTGCACCTCAACACATGTGTGGACTTCGGTCCTACGTTCATAGACATCTATGACGTAGTGCAGAGGGCGGCCACTAGAGAGAACCCAAGAGTTGGAGCTTAATCTGAGACGATTCTATCCGACGCCGGGGTTGTATCCGGTGTGGCTTAGTGGATAAAAAAACATCAGCACGTAGAGCTGAAAACCCGGGTTCAAATCCCGGCGCCGGAGAGAATTTTTCTCCGTTCCATTACTCTTTCATCGTACTATACGGTAGATTAAGGGTACTGGCTAGAGCTGGTAACAGTATTTTCGCGTATAAATTAATATGAATATATAAAATATTTTTCCTTTCTTTCTATCAAACATAGACTAATGAATAATGACCTTTGAATCGTGTGTTAAACAAATGTTGGTGAGTTGTGAGCTGGCAACAGAAATAAATTATCTATCATGATTTTAATACAGAAATGGCAGAGAGAAAAGCCTATTGAATTTGCGATGTCAATATTTATAGTCGCGTCGCTGTTATTTCCGGCGTGACTCCTCCTCTTTGCTTACACCTTAGGAAGTGAAGGTTCTATAAAGTCTAGGTAGGTAGTTAGTAGAGACCGGCAAATGAGACAAGACTTACGCCCGTAACTACCTGCCGTCAGGTTTGGGTTCCGGCGCAGCTGCACAGCAGGTTAAAAGTTGAGACTAGCCCATTCAGCCCGGGTTTTATAAGTCCAGTCCAGGCGAGATCCGAGAAATCCTGCCTGTATGCTCGTATTGTATAGTGACTCGCATTCACGAAAGCCAGTCTACGCTGGTTAAGATGAGCCAGTACTAGTTTGAAATCTAAGTTCGTTGGCTATTTAGTCACTTCAAAAAATCTTTATTTTCTGGTCCAATACGGCAGAAAATTCTTGATTAAAGTAACATAGTTTTACAATTTAGTGCATTACAGAATTTCATACAATAAGATAAATATTTTACATTTCATTTTTCTACAAAGTGTATTTGACTCAAGAAATAATTCTTGATTAAAGAAACACAGTTTCACGATTTATTGCGCTACAGAATTTCATAAAATAATAAGACAATATTATACACTTCATATTCCTGCAGAGTGTATCTGACTCAACAAAATAGTAACATTTCGTAACTTGTGACGAGGAGAGGAGAGGAGAGGAGAGGAGAGGAGAGGAGAGGAGAGGAGAGGAGAGGAGAGGTTTATAACAATTATTATAATTATGAATATCAACAACTGTTATAGGAAAATATTCCATTTTAACTTTTTCCTTATCAACAATTAAAACCCTCGTGAAGACCTTCAAAATTTAAAATAGTTTTTCGTTCTTCTGAATATTGATTTGCTATATAACTTCTGAAGCTGAACGTTTGAATGGTTTGCATTAAATTTATATTACTATGATCAAAAGGGAAGTGTAAGTAATTTATAATAAATGTTGGCATTTAATGGATATTACGTTGACGAGAAATAGTTCTCTTTGTATTTATTAACGGTACGTTTCACAAGTCAACAAATTAAGTTTTCAGTAGTTTATCTATATCTGTATGCTTTCTGTCAGGTTTGAATGACTTGGTTCATATTTATCATGCACCTGAAAGCAGCACAGTCTGGCGCAAGTCGGCGAAACACAACAGTCCTTTCTGGTCACTTTTAGGACTGTTTGACGTCACGTGCAACCACACTGCCTGTCTGCTTGTGAGGGAAGGTTGAAGGTAGGCGCGCGTAGCCCACTCACGAAGCAAAACAGCCATGGGCAGGTTTGAATGAGAATTCGCCGGTCTCTACTAGGTAGTATCGTTCGCCATTTTTGTTCTTTCGTTGCCGAGGAATCTATTTGTCGCACTGTTAAACATTACCATCTCGTAGCTCCTATGATAATAAATCAAACGCACTGTAATTGAGCAAATAATTGAGCGGCAAATAACGTCCTCGTGTGCTTTCTGCGAACGCCAACGAAAGAACAAAATTGGCGAGCGATTATATTAAGTATTTATCGTGCCGTAGGAAGTGCATAACGTCATCAGCAGCGAATGATAAGACGTACACGTTTAAATGTAGCCGACCTGCAACATGATTGGCTGCCGGAAATAAGAGCGACGGGACTATAGGAACACCTATTACAAAAAATTCTAATCTCACACTTTTCAAAACTTTCCCCCCATGTCGAAAACATTATTTGAGAAAATTAGTGGAATAAAATAATTAGTATATTTCTTTTCAATTACACAAGTACATTGTATTCGAAAGAGTTAGCAATATTGTAATGTGTAGTCTATTAGCATGTAGTATTGCATTTTTGTAATGGAACATGCTTGTAAACAAGGTTAAAAAAAAAGCACAATGTGACAAAATCCCCATATATTTATTTTGTCATACAAAAATATGCCTTGTCTCTCCACATTTTCACTACTTGAATTAAATATTCTAAAATAGTAGTCTCTTCATTTTTAAGAACCATACAGAGTGTTAAAAAGCATCCAATATATTAGGTAGTGCTTGTATGCATCAAAACAAGAAAATAATGCCTAATAAACATGGGTCCTACAACACATACTTTCTGAGATCTGAACACTTGTTCATAGGAGGTGCTAAATGTGACGTCCATTCATGGTAATGCATTTTTGAAATTTACCATAACGAAAAGCCTAGGAGATTTAGGTTTGGGAAACGAGCAGGTCAACGTGTGGGGCCTCCCCGATCAATCCAACAGTCCTGAAATGTCAGCGTCAGGTGTTCACGCTCATTGCGGAAAAAATGTGCTGGTGCGCCATCATGCATGAACCACATCTGTAGTCTTTGCTGATATGGCACATTCCCCACCAAGGCAGGCAATACGTTAATAAGAAAATCCTGAATATCTCTGTGGTAGCACATATGGCTCTATTAATCTATCACCAAGAACGCCTGTCTATAAGTTGATTGAGAATCAGTGCTGATGCTTTGTTTCTTCAACTGCATGGGACTTTTCATCAGCGTACACATGCTGATTACGAGATTCACAACACCATCTCTGCTCAACTCCGCTCATATCCGCAACCAAGCTTTTGTTTTCAGTATTCCTTGCGACGTATCAGTATTCCATGTCAGGGGTATCAACTACGGTATGATTATCTGGTAGTCTACTGTATTGTAGAGTAGAGGAATGCATTGCCATAAATGGACGTCACATCGAGCACCTCCTATGAACAAGTGTTCAGATCTCAGAAAGTATGTGTTGTAGGACCCATGTTTATTAGACTTTTTTTTTCTTGTATTGATGCATACTATCGCCTCCTAAAATATTGAATACATTTTTTTAACACCCTGTATAGTTTACATTAACATGCATAATTTCAGCCCTTTAATTCAAGCAGTTTCTGAGTGAATGGTTTCTGAATTTAGAACAATATATTTTTTTTTTTCAATACTCTTTCTTTCTGCCATTCCTGTATTAAAACAATGAAAGATAATTTGTTTCTGTGGCCAGCTCACAACTCTCCAACATTTATCACATCGAGCAAAGGTCATTAATCTGATTGATAGAAACAAAGGAAGAAAATATTTTATATATTCATATTTATGCCAAAAAATAGCCTACTGTTACCAGCTCTACCCAGTATCTTTAAGACGATAACTGTGAAGTTCAGATCTACGAATATATTTTTTTAGGTTTTTCTCTTATTCTTCAGATGAAAAAATGAAGTGAGAACAGTTCCACTGTGCAGATGTTAAATCGTCACTTGAATGCAAGAACTAGGTAACTCGAAATTTGCGTTTTTTAGTTACCTCTTTTATAGCATAGAAAAAAAAATCGCACAAAATGTAATCCAGGATCTAGGTAACTGATCGAACGATACCAGCGACATCTATTTTCCAATGTAACAAATAGGTAAACGAAAACGAGCCATATTCCTTAGTGCAATAAATAAGTAAATAGGCAATGTCACAAAATATGAAAAATCAAGTTACCTAGTTCTTGCATTCACACGACGCAATATTATGCATTGTCGATTTTAAACTCATTTTAAGAGTGGTATTCATCCATTAGTTAATTTGAGCTCTGACTTTATTGTGAAACGTTCATTTAATATTTCGTGCATTTGACAGTTCATATGTTTAATACAATTATATAATAATATTAATAAATATAGCATAACATAATAATAATACACAAAATTTAGAATACCGATAATGTAAATAATTGTAAAGAAATTCAATAAAGACTCCCTCCCCTTTCATAAAATTCTGCTTACGCCAAAGGTTCCTGCAGCATATAATGTTCAAGGTTCAAGCAGACACTGGCCGCAAAGGAAGTGAAGTTTGTGTGTCAGGAAATCACAGCCCCCTTAATCTCCCCGAGGTTTTGTTCTCTTGGATCCTTGTTTACTGTAGCTTAATAAAGTACAAGGTTGGAAATGGCTTCCCAAGGCCGAGCATTATACTGTAATATTAGCGACGGTCCTTGTGTAGGTAGCAAAGTAACTTAGTAATAAGAACGACTGCACAAAACACTTTCTCTTTTTATCTTCACTGCAGTTCCCATTAAAGACAGGAATGTCATTGCATAACGATGTGAAATTATAAGGCTTTTGAGTTAATTACTTTGAACAGAATTCATAAATAGCTAAGTTGTTTAGTCAACCGACTGAAGACGCGTTTTCATCTCATAAGTGACAACAGCAAAAGTTTATATTAGGGTAAACTAGGTAGTTATTGACCAATATATGGTGATTGACCGCTTCCTTCTTTCAAGTAGAGGGACATCACTTTATTTTTACCAACATTTTTAACATTAACCTGGCTATACTCGGAAACACTGTTCCCCCCCCCCTTTCCATTACAGGAGTTTGGAGTTGCTAGTGCAATATGTAAACAAATCATTTTACTAGCTATAGGAGGAGAGAAAAGTAGTGTATCCATTTATGTTACAGGGAAATACAGTATTACGATTTTCAGTTTGATCATTACTTTTACAGTATTTTATTAAAAAACAGTACACTAGTAACATTTTTTTTTTCACAAACTCAACTCTTCAGGCGGTTATATTCATTATGTGATGTCTACTTTATTCAGCATAGTACTAACCTAATTTATTCCTGAGAATTTTGTGAGCACTTCCGTAAGAAACCCCAATTTCTACAGCTAACTTCTTGACCGACTTATTAGGACCTCGCTGCATCCTTTCTCTAGCATCTTCTACAGCATCTTCTGTCACCTTTGTTGGCCATCTTACACTTTTCTTCCTTTCTGTACACTCTGTTGCTCTAAATTTATCTACCAGATTAATGACATTTCTACGGAAATATTCCGTAATGATATAATCAGGAAATTGTGAAAAAAACTGTTGTTCACATTCGGTTATATTGTAATTCCAGTTTCCATCATCGTCCTTCATACCTACAAACAGTAAAACAAAACTCTTGTTTAAATAATGCTGTTAAGTACTGCACCATATTATAGGGTACCGTACTTTCGGTAACTCTAACCTTCACTTGTGCTCAGTCCACACAGATAAATTCAGTTATGCTACACACGATACCTGTGTGAAAATAAACTTCAATAATATAAGATCTTTCTTCTATAGAAAATGCAAAATATTTCTGAAACACACTGTACTCTGTACTGTTTATTTCACTGCTAGCAACAGCGGCCGTAAGTTTGTGTGACTGACGTTAGCAAGGACATTAGTGAAAGGGGTGGGAGTCAAGTACATTTAGAAACGCAGGTAAAGTAAAAATTGAAGTAAAAATAAAATGATGTCCCTGAATATTGTGAATAAACCAGGATCGAGATTTCACTTTTTGCTGCACATACCTCTAGTAACAACCCCTATTTGTGGTTAGTTGTCGCTGTTCATCCCACTGAGTTAGTGTCTGTTGTCTGAGAGGACTGAAATCGATTGGAAATGCAACTGAACCTAAACAAGTGTAAGTAACTAGAGAAATTGCTAAGAATAATGCACGCAATAATTTATTTATTCTGCAAAGAATACATAAATTCTCGTGCTCGTTTTTACACCCATAGTGTGGGAAAAGGTGTAAGGTTTCCGTCCACAGAATGTTATTTTATAAAAGTTTTTATATGACATAAAAATGCCCCGTGGTCAATCACTATAAAGTGAATGTTCGCAAACTACAGTGATTGGTCGTTTATAAATTATTTGTTAGAATAACGACAAATTTCCTCCAATTCTATAACATATTCGGTTAAATTATGTGGATTTTTACAGGACTGTTACTATATTATAATGCCTAAGCCAGGTAAAGTGCATTATACAGAGGAAGCTTTACGAAACGCTATAGAACCTGTCCGCAGTGGAATTGGTTTAAATGAAGCTGACAAGAAGTTTCGTGTCCTAAAAGCAACCTTCGCGTTCAGAAACAAATATCCCATTGAAGGAAAAGTGTCCTTTGGTCCTCGCCCAGTGCTGGGTGAAGCCATTTGTAATAACATCAGAGAAATGACGCACACTTACTTCTGATAAGGCACAAAAGAAAAAAATGAAAGAAGAGGCAAGAGAAGAAAGGAAGCGAATAAGAGATGAAAGAAAAGGCAGCGAGAAGAGTTCTTTTTTATTATTTTTTTATTTTTTTAACTTGGTTATTTAACGACACTGTATCAACTACGAGGTTTTTTAACGTCGATGGGATTGATGATCGCGAGATGGTATTTGGGGAGATGAGGCCGAGGATTCGCCATAGAATACCTGACACTTGCCTTACGGCTGGGCAAAACCTCGGAAAAAACCCAACCACGTAATCAGCCCAAGCGGGAATTGAACCCGCGCCCAAACGCAACTTCGGCAAGCGCCTTAGCCGACAGAGCTATGCCGGTGGCGAAGAGTTCTTAATGAGAAAGATCAGAACAAGAGAAACGAAACTGACAATAAAAAGTGAAAACAGTGAAAATATGTTGATCAATCACTAATAAGTGAGTATTCAATAACCGTGCAGTAGACGGTCAATCACTAATAAGTGTGTGGTCAATAACTGTGCAGTAGACGGTCAATCACTAATAAGTGTGTGGTCAATAACTGTGCAGTAGACGATCAATCACTAATAAGTGTGTGGACAATAACTGCAGTAGACGATCAATCACTAATAAGTGTGTGGTCAATAACTGTGCAGTAGACGATCAATCACTAATAAGCGTGTGGTCAATAACTGTGCAGTAGACGGTCAATCACTAATAAGTGTGTGGTCAATAACTGTGCAGTAGACGATCAATCACTAATAAGTGTGTGGTCAATAACTGTGCAGTAGACGGTCAATCACTAATAAGTGTGTGGTCAATAACTGTGCAGTAGACGGTCAATCACTAATAAGTGTGTGGTCAATAACTGTGCAGTAGACGGTAAATCACTAATAAGTGTGTGGTCAATAACTGTGCAGTAGACGGTCAATCACTAATAAGTGTGTGGTCAATAACTGTGCAGTAGACGATCAATCACTAATATGTGTGTGGTCAATAACTGTGCAGTAGACGGTCAATCACTAATAAGTGTGTGGTCAATAACTGTGCAGTAGACGGTCAATCACTAATAAGTGTGTGGTCAATAACTGTGCAGTAGACGGTCAATCACTAATAAGTGTGTGGTCAATAACTGTGCAGTAGACGATCAATCACTAATAAGTGTGTGGTCAATAACTGTGCAGTAGACGGTCAATCACTAATAAGTGTGTGGTCAATAACTGTGCAGTAGACGGTCAATCACTAATAAGTGTGTGGTCAATAACTGTGCAGTAGACGGTCAATCACTAATAAGTGTGTGGTCAATAACTGTGCAGTAGACGATCAATCACTAATAAGTGTGTGGTCAATAACTGTGCAGTAGACGGTCAATCACTAATAAGTGTGTGGTCAATAACTGTGCAGTAGACGGTCAATCACTAATAAGTGTGTGGTCAATAACTGTGCAGTAGACGATCAATCACTAATAAGTGTGTGGTCAATAACTGTGCAGTAGACGGTCAATCACTAATAAGTGTGTGGTCAATAACTGTGCAGTAGACGATCAATCACTAATAAGTGTGTGGTCAATAACTGTGCAGTAGACGGTCAATCACTAATAAGTGTGTGGTCAATAACTGTGCAATAGACGGTCAATCACTAATAAGTGTGTGGTCAATAACTGTGCAGTAGACGGTCAATCACTAATAAGTGTGTGGTCAATAACTGTGCAGTAGACGGTCAATCACTAATAAGTGTGTGGTCAATAACTGTGCAGTAGACGATCAATCGCTAATAAGTGTGTGGTCAATAACTGTGCAGTAGACGATCAATCACTAATAAGTGTGTGGTCAATAACTGTGCAGTAGACGATCAATCACTAATAAGTGTGTGGTCAATAACTGTGCAGTAGACGATCAATCACTAATAAGTGTTTGGTCAATAACAGTGCAGTAGACGGTCAATCACTAATAAGTGTGTGGTCAATAACTGTGCAGTAGACGGTCAATCACTAATAAGTGTGTGGTCAATAACTGTGCAGTAGACGGTCAATAACTGTAAAAGTGGACATGTTTTGTTTATTTAATTTACCTTTGCATTAAAATTTTCTTTTTTCTTTTGTTTATTGATTTTGATTTGTTCCTGAATCTTCACTTGACCCAATGCCTTTAAAATTCTCTCAACAAATTATCACTGTTTTCCGCTATTTCATTGTTTTATTACTCATTAGCTAAAGTGGCCAATCACTATAGAGTTTACCCTATATTATTATTTATATCTCTGAATAAAAAGTTAGACAAAGCAAATCAAGAAAATGTTTTTGCTCGACTGAAGTAGCTCTATTCAATAAATTGCCACAAAGGCACAAATCGTACAGTTCCAGAAAAAAAATCATACCATATAAATCCAAATTAGAAATGGCATATAGGCTATTTATAATATGTAATTTAAATTAGTATTAATGTATTATTTTTATATAATTAACGTGTTTATGTCGCTTCTTTTCCTTATTTTATAATTTATGTAGGCCTACAGTTACAAATGACTTAAGTTTTTATAATCTAATAATTAAGTATTATTATTATTATTATTATTATTATTATTATTGGCACAAAGTACCTTTGTAAATGGTATTGCCCTTTATAACTATTTACTAGTGGCTTGAGCAGCAAATGCTCCAAACTAAGTTCATTAGACGTTCAAATAAACATTTTTCAGATTTATTTTCAACTAGCCGTACCCGTGCGATCCGCTGTACCCGTTAGAAATAAATATAAAGTAATTAAAATAGGACATTTGATCCAGGGAACATTCGTGTTTGATAGAAGGATAAATCGTTTATTATGTTACTTAATTTAAATTGCATCCAAATAATTAAAATACGATCATTTTGGTCCAGAGACACTCATTTGGTGCAGTGACAATTCCTTTAACATGTTTCTTAATTGTTATTACATGCAACCATAGTTTAATGAACATTGACATCATTTAGATTTAATGTGTATACTTTATTTTACTTGTTATAGGTTTCCATTGAATTATGGTAATAACTTAACTTTAACCTTTGTTTTCTACGTATTCAGTAAATGGCGTTTGGCCCACTATGGTTCTGAACCCTTCAAATAACTTAAATTATATTATATAATATTACATTACATATATTATATTATATTATATTATATTATATTATATTATATTATATTATATTATATTATATATATATTACATTACATATATTATATTATATTATATTATATTATATTATATTATATTACATTACATTACATTACATTACATTACATTACATTACATTACATTACATTATATTATATTATATTATATTATATTATATTACATTACATTATATTATATCAGAAGTTACTGTAATAACATTATATCATTTTGTCCATCTAGAGAAACTACACTTTCCAATGGTGAAATAATAATTAATTATACAAATCGGTTAATTTAGCTTCCGATATTACTTCATACAAACACAGAAACATTCTCTGTAGGCTATCTTTCATAGCTTTCGATTGTTGCTGTCCAAGGCCCCTTATAGACGAAGTCATTTTCTTTTTATTTCATTATACGGCCTTAGATGGCAGTTATTTTAATTTTAAAACTCATTTATCTCATTAAATATCAGTCCTATCAAACTTTTTGAAGGAATAAAACTTATCGCAAATTATTTTTAAAGAACCTTTTGTTATGTAACATTTTTCACAGAAATCAATAATAAGCGAGATATTTCGATTTATTTAATTCAGGCCCCCTTGTAACCCCCCTTTCAAATAATGTATTTTGAATGCCATATAGCCTAAAATCTAAGTTACAACGAACTTAATTTATATTCCAATTTTCATCGAAATCCGTTCATCCATTATCGCGTGAAAAGGTAACAAACAAACATACAGACAGACAGACAGACAGACAGACAGACAGACAGACAGACATACAAACAAATATTAAAAAAAAAAGCGATTTTCGGTTTCAGAGTGGTTAATTATATATGTTAGGACCAATTATTTTTGGAAAATCGAAAATTACCAGAAAAATTTCGGCTACAGATTTATTATTAGTATAGATGAATACCAGACATTTTGAAAGTTATTTACTTCCATAATAATGAAACATACTCCCTCTGAATGGTTTTTTTAAATGCCAAATACTTTTTCTTGAATATATGCACCTTCAGTTTTTGAGTTTCAACGCGAAAACGCAAGTAACAATGTCAGGACGATCAGTGGGTTTTTCATGTGAGAGTAAAGCAATAGCTATTTCAGATCATTGTGGATAGTAGGCGAAAGTTAAAAAAAGTCAGGTTTGCTAAGCTTTCGAACAATAGCATTTTCGTATAGCTGCTGCATGTAGAACTTGAAATGTAGAGCGTAAAATCATTTTATCCTACTAAGAGATCTTGCTGAAATGATCTGGAGATTACAAAATTTTGTAGGCCTCTTATTTTATCAGTAAGTAATACCTTTTGATCTTTCCTTAGGAACTGTAATTTTTGCGCTCTCTCGAGCCAATACTGGAGAGAATGACGCATATAAATATCTACACCACACCGCCATTAAGTACTGTATATGAAAAAGATCCAATTCCACTTGATTTAATAACTATAAAAATATTTGATTTTTAATAAGAATATTATCTTATCTATGTATTACCATGGAATTAACTATAATAATATTTAATTTCTAATGGTAATAATGTCATCAAACCACCTCAAGTTTTGTAGATTTTAATATCCAATACACAGCTGTACTCAGAGATTACACACCGCATAATCGTACCTCTAAATTATTTTAGCAAGTCTTGAAGTTTTTAATGAACAATTAAATTTTAACTCTAAATATTTCAGCAATCCTGCAGGTCATGGCCTTCGTGTAATAGCCTATTGTTTATTGTAGTGTGTGTGTTTTGTTTTATTCTGAAATGCAATTAGTTCTCAAAACTGACAAAAGATGGCTTTTGGAAAATAGGAAAATTTTGTAGGAAAACTAACGCTTTGTTGAAAGTTACTATTTTTCTGAAAATCCTTGGTTGCCAAGCTTCAAAATGACGGGTCATTCATTAAAATCCGTTCAGCCGTTTTCCCGTAATTTCCATTAGATACCAGTTGAAATTATGTTTATAGATAGGCCTAAGAATAATATTACCTTTCTACAACCTAGAGACGAAAATGCGATGTATTCCAACTAAAGCAATATTTGCTTTTGTCCTTCAGGCGAACATTTAATTTTTTCCTTGCTTGGCCTATATTGCTCCATCCAAGTAACATGATGGAGGAACTACCTTGCCAGCTGCTTTGTAAACACTGTATTGTTCTGTGTGTACTAACTTCAGAGAAAATGTGCGTCAACTTCCAACTCTAGTTAATATTAGAACTAAATCTTTGTTAACTTTATTTTACTTAATATCATTACTATTCGATTTCTTTAGTAATATAATATAGTCTTGTATCCTGATTATAATACTTTATGCTCGACCATGCCAAAATGTAGTAATTATACACCTGGTAGCAGTCCTTTAATGCATGTCATTAAAGTACACCTACTCATTAAAGTACAGGTGTTTTCAGCCAATGACAACTCAGCTTACAGGTGTTCAGCCAATAACAAGTCAGCTTTGTACCGTTATAAAACCGCAAGTATCGATTATTCTCGGATATGCAATCGAAAGACAACTAGCGAAACGTCACAGAGGCTGGAAATCCAATACTGTCGCAGAAGGTTATGTTCTGTTACTATAATAATTAGCGTTAATTGTAAATAATATTCAAATAAATTCAATTTGTCATCTCGTTTTTCAATGTCGAATTCAATAATGAAGGTTATACCAAGTTTAACGGGATTACACAAGGTCAATGACATTATTGTTCCTCGGAAAAAATCAACACTTTCGCGTCTGCGCACATCTCACAATTCACGACCTAGAACAAGGTCACTTCCGATCTTGTCAGATACAAATAAAATGTATACATCTGAATAATTTCAAGTTAGAAATATGGTCGAGCATAAACATCCATACTCGCTTCTTAATTACTATCATTATAGGCTTGTTGCATAATGTACTATTATAGTTTATATTTAATATAATTATCTTGTTCATAAATTTCTCTCTTGTATTGTACAATTTGTCTTTTGGCTGCCACTAGTTAGTGGAAGTCGGATAAAGGTTATTATTAATAAAAAAAACACTCATTTTAATAACATTTTAAAGCATTTTCTCGCTAATCCATCACCCCTCTGTGCAAGGACTGGCCGAATTAGCAAGAGTCTACTGTACTCTGCCCATTTAAGTGGAGTAGGGATGGACACTAGGAACACCTACACCGTTGTTGCTCTAAGATATTTTCCGTTGTTTTTAAAGCAACGGCATGTTTGTTACAAGTTACCTTGCTTAGGGCTGTTGTCGAAATGGGCATATATAAACACCAAAGTAAAACCAATTTGTTTCTTCATTAGCATTTTACTAAAGCTTTCAAGGGAGAAAATGTTATTTTACAATTTCTTTGTATATATTTCAATTAAGATAAATTAAAACACATAATTAGTATAACGAACAATAATTTCACGATAAACACAATTACTTTATGAAAAAATGAATATTTTCTGAGTTATGAGTGGTTCTTCTCATCCATTTCGTAAACTGTAATGAACGAAGCTCAGAACTTAGGGACTTGTGTGTCGTGTGCAAGAGTAAGTTATACAGTAGTGGCAAAAAAAAAAAAAAAAAAAAACCGGACCGATCCTTGTAGCTGACTTCAGAGCCTTGTTCACTCCAGAGCACGATAGACTGGTAACTAAGACTTTCGTGGTTCGAATCCTGCCTGGGAAGGAAACTTTTTTTTTTGTTCATATTGAATCAACACAAACATGCTGCATTCAGGACAATGGTACACAGATTACTCAACATACCCATGAGCCAACAACACTACAATGAAGAAGTGAACACAATCAAATACATAGCACAAGAAAATGGTTACAACCCAAACATAATAGACAACATCATAAGGAAGACAAAACAAAAACTCAACAAACACAAAAACACACAAAACACAACACAAACACAAGAACACAAGAAATACATCACACTAACATACGAAAACAAAAACACACACGAGATCGCATCCTCATTCAGAAAACAGAAATACAACATAGCATAGCCTACAGAAAAGAAAACACGCTACAAAGTCATCTCAACACACAAACAACACAAACAAATAAAAACAACCACACAGGCGTATACAAACTCATATGTAATAGTTGCGACAGTTTCTACATTGGGCAGACAGGCAGATCATTCCAAACTCGAAACAAAGAACACATTAAAGCAATAACCAGAGGACACAATACATCTACATATGCTGAACACATAACTATTGCTAACCACACATACAATAACATAAATACAGACATGGAAATCCTACACATACAACCCAAAAACCCAAAACACACTAGAACAATATGAAATATACAGACACACTAAAACACACCCTAATAAAATTCTCAACACAGATCAATTTCAGAACACACACACTGACACAACTCTTCATCACACGAACGCACCCACACAACAGGCAGCGAAGTTGAGATAGCGCCAAGATCTAGTAGGCTCTGAGGATGGTGTCGAATAGCACCGAAACAGCTGTAAGCCGCACATGCTTACATAATTAACACGAGTAAGATCGCCAATTAATCAATTATTTTTTTTGTTCCTTATTCAAATGTATTCCCAATACTTCTCGAGTGCAGCGATATTTTACTACTTAATTAACTTATTATTCCAAGAACATGAATTTTATCAGCAATCGAAAAGTATTGGGAATAAATATGAATAAAGAACAAAAAAGAGTTTTCTTCCCAAGCAGGATTCGAACCACGAAAGTTTTAGTTACCAGTCTATCGTGCTCTGGAGTGAACAAGGCTCTGAAATCAGCTACAAGGGTCGGTCCGGTTCTTTTGCCACTACTGTACAACGTACACAAAGCTCACGCTGTAAGTGCTCAGGGACAGTCGTATAAGCTATTTCATCTCAAATCGACCGAAATATAGAGAAAATTGACCTTACAATATTTTAAATACAATGAAACTTTTTTGTCCGTAGAGAACTGTGATACAATGCTTTGTGCAAAGTTTGAGGCATCAGAACTTCATAATGTTTAAATTAAAAATATTTAAATTTATCGTATTTTCATAAAATTAGCAACTTTAAACTGTTGTGGCTCCGAAACCCTTTCACCCAATGATCAAAATCATGTTTATTTTGATGCTGAGAAATTAAAGTTTATATTGACATATAAACAGATTTTGTTACTTTTTATGGAAATGGAGAAATTTAGATTTTTTCCAATTAAGACGCCTTTGCCAACGAAAAAATATTTAAAAAATATATGGTTACATTCCACATTGAAAGTGTACATATTTTTTACTGATGGTATGTTGATAAAGTATTGAAAATATCAAATAAAGAAAATAAATAGTACGCGCGTGAACTAACCAGCTGACTATGAGACGGGAGCTAGCCGAGACAAGCAAGGCCAGGAGACATAAACACGTGATGTATCGTCTAGCAGCGCATGGCTGTGCTAGCTTTATCACAAGTTTTCACAAACACAGGCTGAGTAAAATGACAAAAGAAAGAAGACTGCATCCAAACATTTACTCACCAAATGTTGCTATTTCTTGCAGAGGACTTCCACGCCCTCTTTTGCAGAAGAATATGTTTTAGTTTAGTTTGGGGATACTTTTTCTAATATTTTCTTCTTTTTCACGCCAATCACAGTAAGTGTTTCGTTTAAAGTAGTGAGGGTTGCCTTGTCAACCCACCCCTAATATTTGGATCTTATTATCCATCAAAAGTTAGCTCTCTTAAGGAGAGAGGATGGTATTTTTAAAAGCTTTTTCCTATATATTGTATGATATTAATTTTTGTATGTAGAGAGCTCATAGCTGTGGCAACTCAGCCAAATAAAAATATTTTGAAAAAAAAAATTATTTGGGGGCCCAAATTTGAAAAAAATATACCCATGCAGGATTATACTAAAACCGATATATCTAAACCGTTTTTAAAGATATATTCAAACAGTTTTTTGCAATGTACTTGTAAAAGCATGTTCTACAAACTGTCTGTAACAGAATTTTGATATTAGTTCCTACGTTTGTAGAATAAACAATTAAAATTTAATAACAATTTTCTGATTTCATTTCTTGCAAACAAACGGACGTATTTTTAAAATGAAAAATCGATTAACAAAATTCTATTACAGAGAAAAGTTTCCTAATAGTCTAAAGAATGTGTGTTCTAAATTTCATGCATGTATCTTTAATAGTTCAGAAATTATATCCATTTTTGTCTGGCAATGTAGCAAAGAAATGAAGTTACTGGAAACCGATAAAAGCGGGCGTGTGATTTAAAAATCCATAGCGCAGGAAGTTTAAAAATGACGTCTCAACATCCGATAAGGGCACAAATACCTATAAAATGTTATGCAATGCATTCCAAACATATCAAAGGGTATTTTAAAGAAAAAAAAATGTTTCTGAAAATTTAATTTAATGGAAACAACAATAAAAGTGGGCGAGTGATATAAAAATCCATAACACAGGAAGTTTAAAAATGGCGACTCAACATCCGATAAGGGCACAAATACCCACAAAATGTTATGCTATGCATCCCACACATATTACAGAGTAATTTAAAGATTTTTTTTTACTCATTTTTCACCAAAAAAATACCATCCTCTCTCCCCTTAATGGAATCTATACTAATAATAAATCTGTAGCCGAAATTTTTCTGGTAATTTTCGATTTTCCAAAAATAATTGGTCCTAACATATATAATTAACCACCCTGAAACCGAAAATCGCTTTTTTGAAATTTTCTTTTCTATGTCTGTCTGTCTGTCTGTTTGTTACCTTTTCACGCGATAATGGCTGAACCGATTTCGATGAAAATTGGAATACAAATTAAGTTCGTAGTAACTTAGATTTTAGGCTATATGGCATTCAAAATACATTATTTAAAAGGGGGGGTATAAGGGGGCCTGAATTAAATAAATCGAAATATCTCGCTTATTATTGACTTTTGTGAAAAATATTACATAACACAAGTTTCTTTAAAAATAATTTGCGATAAGTTTTACTCCTTGAAACATTTTGATAGGACTGATATTTAATGAGATAAATGAGTTTTAAAATTAAAATAACTGCCATCTAAGGCCGTGTAAAGAATTAAAAAGCAAATGACTTCGTCTATAAGGGGCCTTGGACAGCAACAATCGAAAGCTATGAAAGATAGCCTACAGAGAATGTTCCTGTGTTTGTGTGAAGTAATATCGGAAGCTAAATTAACCGATTTGTATAATTAATTATTATTTCACCATTGGAAAGTGTAGTTTCTCTAGACGGACATAATGATATAATGTTATTACAGTAACTTCTGATATAATATAATATAATATAATATAATATAATATAATATAATATAATATAATATAATATAATATAATATAATATAATATAATATAATATAATATGTAATATTATATAATATAATTGAAGTTATTTGAAGGGTTCACAACCATAGTGGGCCAAGCGCCATTTACTGAATACGTAGAAAACAAGGGTTAAAATTAAGTTATTACCATAATTCAATGGAAACCTATAACAAGTAAAATAAAATATACACATTAAATCTAAATGATGTCAATCTTCATTAAACTATGGTTGCATGTAATAAAAATTAAGAAACAGGTTAAAGGAATTGTCATTGCACCAAATGAGTGTCTCTGGACCAAAATGATCGCATTTTAATTATTTGGATGCAATTTAAATTAAGTAACATATTAAACGATTTATCCTTCTATCAAACACGAATGTTCCCTGGATCAAATGTCCTATTTTAATTATGTAATCACTTTATATTTATTTCTAACGGGTGCAGCGGAGCGCACGGGTACGGCTAGTATATTAATAATTCCAATATTTATATTCGAAAAGTTAAACATCATCTTTATTTCACATGCTGTTTGATATTGACAGCTAACTTCTTTACATTAGTTTTCGTCTTCAGTAGCTACAAATATACGACTTTTCAAAGAAAGGAGATTTCGGTGGGATTGTTTTGGAAGTTTCGGCTATAAGGTGTGCAGCTTTAACATCGCGGGGTAACCAAGTCCGTATGTTCGAACAACACAGGGCATGGATGTATATTCGTTGTCGATGTGATGACCTTTATTGTCTTAGATGGAGGTGCGGCGTTGTACTCACTCCCACAACACGAGTTTTGCCGTGTCCATTAATCCTATTGTGAACTTCGCATTACAGTATATCAAAAGCATAAACTACCGTGCAAATGTTTTTCTTCACATCAGTTTCATTGTAATTAAAATGCGTTGGCTGTTTGCAGTGCACGTCCGCAGCTATGTCTGTGTACAACTTGTGTGCTTCGTAACCCAGCGGTCCATGTTTCGATTTTTGATATGAGCGTGTTAATTTATCTTCATTTCTCGAGAAGAGTATGTTTCTCCCATATTTTGTGACGTCTCTGCGATAGACCTGCACTCGGCCAGGGAAACCCATTATGTGAGAGAGACCAGTAATGATTTTTGTTTATTTTAGTAGGTTATTTTACGACGCTTTATCAACATCTCAGGTTATTTAGCGTCTGAATGAGATGGTGATAATGCCGGTGAAATGAGTCCGGGGTCCAACACCGAAAGTTACTCAGCATTTGCTCATATTAGGTTGAGGGAAAACCCGGGAAAAAACCTCAACCAGGTAACTTGCCCCGACCGGGAACCGAACCCAGGCCACCTGGTTTCGCGACTAGACGCGCTAACCGTTACTCCACAGGTGTGGACTCCAGTAATGATTCATAGAACAGCGGTGACCAAAGCGGGTGTCGTCATTACATCGTGTAATCACAGACATTCAAACGGGTACAAGGAGTTTCCTGTACATTGCTGTGTGTTTCATTCACGTACTGCAGGCAAGCAGTGGCGGTATCATGTCGCTCTACAAACTCTGTCTCTACAAGCAGTAAGAGATGGTTTCGTAAAGAATGAGAAAGAGAAATTTTTTGTTGTTCTGTCGGAAAAAATGTAAATGTTCACTTTGCTCGACGGTTCAGTTAGGAATATATAGAAACATTAATTGCCACACTGAATAATGTATTATTATTATTGTTATTATTATTGTTATTATTATTATTATTATTATTATTATTATTATTATTATTATACATGGCATTGTGATTTTACCCTTTTTGGTGATATCTGATATTAGTTGGCAACACTGAAGAGACGGTCAAATTTGCCTTTTAGGAACTTGTCTTACGTGATCCTCGTTATAGGTTTGGATTTTTTTGTGGTTTTTATTTTCAGAACATTTATAACAAAAAACATAGCTTACCCCACCAACAAAAAAAAAAGTATATATTTGTATCTCTTGTTTTTAACATAATATGACGAGTAACTTAACATTGCTGGTAACACATTAAAAAATTTTATTCGTCTCCTGATCATAAAAATACATACAAACAAACAAAAATCCTAATAATCACATTTTTTTTCATAAACATCAATGGGATCACCAACTACAAAACAAATTCCACGTCTGACATTTCCCACACCACTAGCTACATGAGGAATTGGTAGTTTTCGCACCACATCACACTTTTTGACAAGTGATATGTTTGTCTCATTCAACTTCAGAACCATTTTGACTGAATCTACAGCCATAATTTCCAAGTCGCTTTCGAGTACTTTCTGTACCGTAGAGCCCTCCAGCCTCATCTCCTGTATCCAGCATGGTAACGGGATCTGTAGTACATTCTTCGAAGGGATCAATATCTTCGAGACTATAATCAATTTTTAAAGAAATAACATCAGATTATGAATCTGTCTCTTTGATTTTTTTTTTTTTTCGAACTACTCTTCTCACTTTTCATTGAGGTTTTCGGTTTTTTTGTTTTCTAATTTTTTTTTATTTTCGGTCTTTCTTTTTCTCTTATCAATTTACCATACTCTTCTGATGTTATTATCTGTCACAGTAGGTCACAAAAATGTACATTTCAGATGCAAACTGTATTCTAGCATGGAAGGGAAGCACTTCTAATATATTATTTCTTTCAATGACCTGTATAATATATTTTGAAACACAATGTATCATTTTAAAGCACATATTAATTGCTCAATAATTATTCTTGTATTATAGGTGTGACAAGTATGAATATTCCAGTAAATAGAGCATTGTTTTCTGTATATGTAACATTAATTTTATTTAGTTCATATAAAGTGTCAATTTTCATAATTCTGCCAGATCTATATTTATAATTTGAACTGGTAATGGAAATTACGGGAAAACGGCTGAACGGATTTTAATGAATGACTCCTCATTTTGAAGCTTGGAACCCAAAGATTTTCAGAAAAATAGTAGTTTTCAGTGAAATGTCAATTTTCCTACATAATTTTCCTATTTTCCAAAATCCATCTGTCGTCAGTTTTGAGAACTATTGGCTTTTCAGAATAAAACGAAACACACACACTACAATAAGCAATATTACACGAAGACCATGACCTGCAGAATTGCTGACATATTTACAGCAAATCAGAGCAAATTCTGTGACATAATAACAACAATATGTCGATCTTCATTTGTGTAATTTTTATAACGTCTAGCCCTGCCAAGACTCTGGAATTCGCTACCTGCTAGCATCAGGGACTGTCGAAATAAAATTGAATTCAAACGAAAACTTACTAGGCACTTGGTCAGTAATTGATTACTTGTAAATAGTTTCTTTAATCTATCACAAAATATTTCAATATTCAGTAATTTCATCACTATACAATTTTGTTATTCTAGATTTAATTTGTAATTCAGTAAATATAAAATATTCTTTGTTTCTCTATGATAAATTATCTAGCTTTAATTATTCAGGTAATCTTTTCGTACTTTGATTTTATTGTAATTGTAAATTTAATACTAATTGTAATATTGTTTGTAATTGTAATTGTAAATTTAATACTAATTGTAATTTTATTGTTGATATTGTAGTTGGAATCTCCTGGTAGAGGGGCAGAGAAGGCCTGACGGCCTTATCTCTACCAGGTTAAATAAATAAATACTACTAATACTACTACTACTATAATTGGTTATTAAAAACTTTCAAGACTGATGATATGAAACTCAAACCTTTTGGGGTTATATAAGTAGACGGAGAGAATGTCTTAAATTAGATGTTCATTTCTATAATTTACTGAGTGACGGCTGTATGATATGTACAGTATATGTTACTGAAAACTACAAAACGTACGTAAGTTAAAATTATTGTTATTAAAAATGAGATTTTTATAGTTATTAATCAAATGGTGTAGGTCTTTTTCATATATTTAATGGCGGTGTGGTGTGGATATTTATATGCGTGATTTTTATAAGTGGATGTTTATGTTGTCTGGAGAGAGCGCAAAAGTTACAGTTCCTAAGGAAAGACCAAGAGGCTTACAAGATTTTGTAGTCTCCCGATCATTTCAGCAAGATCTCTTAGCAGGATAAAATGATTCTACATTTCAAGGTAATTCACAAAACATGCAGCAGCTATACCAAGATGCTATGTCTATTGTTTGAAAGCATGGCAAATCTGACATTTTCTTAACTCTCACCTACAATCCACAATGACCTGAAATAGCTACTACTGCTTTACTCCCACATGAAAAATCCACTTATCTTCCTGACACTGTTACTTGCGTTTTCGCTTTTAAACTCAAAAACTGAAGATGGATAGGTTCAAGAAAAAGTATTTGGCATAAAAAAACCATTCAGAGAGAGTATGTTTCATTATTATGGAAGCAAATATCTTTTAAAATGACTGGTAGGCCTATTCTTCATCGAAAATAAATCTGAAACATTTTTATTTGAATTGTAATGAACTTAGTTTGCAGCATTTGCTGCACAAGCCACTAGTACAGGGACATAATTTTATTTTTACTTCAATTTGTATTGTACCTGAGTTTTTTAATGTACTTCACTCCCACCCCTTCTACTAATGAAGTTCAACCGTCCTCCATACAGATCCAAGACCGCATATAGAGTCATACTGTAGTAGCCTTACCGTCACAGTACGTTCCAAAAATATGTTCGCGTTTTACAATGACGAAAGAGCATTCAATATTGCATCATTTTCGCACAGGTACTGTCGTCCATTTGCCTACGTCGCATTCCGGTTTTCCCCACCAGCTTCTATTCGCCTCTCTGTAAAGGCTAGTGGCTGGGCTGTCTTAGCTCTTTTCTGAGAACATTAATTTCTGTTAGGAATTTGACATCTACGTAATATTATACCCAAACAACTGTTTAAAATAACTTAAATAAAAGGGCCTCGTTAAGTAATTAACTGTCACGTGATTTCCCTTCTTTCTACGATCCTACGACATAACCACTTGGACGGACAGTAGATAGTATGTCTGAGTAATTTTATGTTTTCGGATCGAGCAGAAGTGAAGATTGAATTTACAGTACATAAGGTACTCTTTTACAGAGTAGGTACAGAATTATTTCAACATGAGTTACTAGTACGAAGGACGAAACTGGTAATTGGAATTAAACACATTAGAACTGAAGCCTCTATCGAAATGAACCGCCACCATTTTGAAAAATGTGTTTAAATATCCATATTGTGATTATTTTTCAATTTCACTTCTTTCTCTATATTGTACGCTAATGTGCTGTAGACAGTATAATATACACTGCATAACGAATACGTCCGTATGGACAGCTCAGTTCGTGAGTAAAAACACTCATTGTTAATACTGTACTGTATTCTGATTAAACAAAAGCCTAATGAAAATGATCAAACTCAAAAGCGTGATATTTCCTAGTTTACGTAAATGGATGAACTACTTTTCTTCCCTCCTATACCTAGTGAAGTGATTTGTTTGTATATTACGCCATCGAACTCCAGTCGTGGAAGGGGGTAGCAGCCGTTGATCCAAAGGTATAGCCAGGTTAATATCAGAGATGTTAGTAAAAATAAAATGATGTCCCTGTATTATATAATACATTCTGCAACTTTTTTTGCCAAAAAATAAGAGTCTCATAATTATATTTTTATATCTCTAAAGCGCAGTCTTACTTAAAAACATAAGTTATGGTTAAGTGATCCTAAACCATGCTAGCATTAATACAACAGTGAATATCTTGGACGACCTGATTTTCTTGTGGAAAAGCAGGCTGTATCATATTTTGGAAAGGTTTGGCTGTCTCATTTTTAGTACGCCTTACCCTACATTCGATTAGTAACTAAACTTCCATGGCGAAACATTCAGTTCGTTGCTAATTTAGTTATTTAGAACAATCCACGTAACACGTGGCCCTTGTACTCAAAACTGCACTTTGAAGTAGTTTACTATGTACTGTACATAGAGCAAACGATATTTTAGTTACCATAATTAGAGAGCAACTTTGTGGTCCCACTTTCACATAATACAAGGGAAAGTGAGAGAGTCCGGAGAATGAGGAACATCCTATAATTACGTCAGGTTAAAGAGATCTTGCTTTCCACTTCGCTCACATAAACCTCGGGCCAGCTTCCCACTCCCGCCGCCAGAGGGATTCTCGCCAAGTAAATTAATTAAGCAACTGTAAGAAGCAAGTAAAAGCGAGACGGCGGTTTTGAATTTGCCACGACATAGCTCCTTGTGTTCATAAACCATTTCCAGTACATCTTAATTAAATTACAGTCAAACCCATTTACTATCGTCAACTCGCCAACTTGATTTAAAAATCCTAGCTCTGTGAATATGCACACTAAAGGAACTTCTTCAGACTTGAATTCAAGTTTACGCATTGCACATGTCCCTTTGTGGCAGAGTTGTGTTATAGTTAAGTACAATTGCACTCACTTTCTCTCTTATATCTAATTATGCACTCTTCATCCCCGTATTATTTATTCGCTCGTTTTCATACTCTCTCTCTCGCTATCATAATATTAATACTCGATCACAACGCGATAACACGCTAGAAATTCCACTTCACACATCATCTCTGTATTCCCCATCTTTCACTGTTGCTACCTCTCGTCACTGGAACTCTCTGCCGCCTGAAGTCAAGGGCTGCCGAACATTGAAATCTTTCAAATCCAAGTTAGAAAATTATCTTATGACGAGTTTCCAAACTAACTTACTATTATGACAAGTGTTGTATTGCATGTTTCCACGTATTCACATTTTTTTATGTTCTAGTGATATTTAACTTATTTTATATTTTTGTTTTCATATTTTTCGATAATGGTATACCTATAATGTGATAAGTTGAGCTATATATAATCATAATTTTCCTTACTGTATGTACTTAAAAATACTGTATTCATTGTATGCTTTGTACTGCACTATATTATTATTACTATTAGTATTATTATTATTATTATTATTATTATTATTATCATTATTTATTTTTTTCTGAAGTCATTAAGGGTTATATTGATTGTGAATCCTTCATAAGCAATATCAGTCTTCATATTCCTGCTAAGGGTTTAAGATTTCATAAATTGTTTTATAATAGGAATTCTAAATCTCTGTCTCCGGTCTGCAGATGTATTAAATATGCTAATTTGCATGGATTGAACTTGGATCCATTTAATGTGTAGTAATACTTTTCGAGTTTTATGTCAGTTTTATTATTTATGCCATTGTTAGATATGTATCATACTATTCTCGTCATTTGCATAACTTTACAATATTAATTATATGATTCCTGTCTTCATTTATATGATTTCATTAATTCATTTGTAATACATTTTATTTAATTACTATTATATTGATTGTATTTCATCTCATTGCCATTTTCTATCATTCATTCTCATCATCATTTGTTGTTTTGTTTCGTTTTGTACCTGTGCTAAACTGTAATTGGCCTTGTGCTGTTGTTTTGCACGTTAATATTCTAAATAAATAAATAAATAAATAAATAAATTACTATTCTTATTATTATTATTATTATTATTATTATTATTATTATTATTGTCAATAATTGTCTTATTTTTTATACTTTGTATGTCTCATTTATTTTGACCTGCTGTTCACATTTTATTATGTTTTTTTTTCTTTCTTTCTGTATGTTATATATTATGTGTTATTTCTACTTACTTGTTGTTTGCATTATATGATTATTATCTTATTCAGTTTGTGTGTAAAATTGTAGTGTACATTGTAAATTTGTAGTGTTTTTTGTAACGCAGTTTTACTCCTGGTTGAGTGTTAGCGAAGGCCGTATGGCCTTAACTCTGCCAGGTTAAATTATTATTATTATTATTATTATTATTATTATTATTATTATTATTATTATAATTTAGGGCCTAAGATTCTAAATGTGCTAAGTGCCAAAAACAACTTTCTGAGATATCGATGAAAAAGAAAGACACTGCGAAATGCATGTTGAGACACTTACCAGAGAGCTGCAGAACAGCGCTTAGAACTGGTTTATATTCGACCGCTCGCAGAACAACCGGCGAGCTTGAGCATCCAACCGAATATCCGACCTTCAGCGGTTGTGCCTGATGTCTTGCTGGCAACACAGAACCATAGATATTTAGGACAGAATACCTAGCGCATTTCGCCATACAGGAACTCTGATGACATTTTCTAACTACACAAATGCAGTAACAATTGAAGAAAATTAACTTTTCCTAATTTAAAAAAAGTGTTAGCTTGAAATAGGATTATAATTGATTGGACACTTTGGTAGATTTGTCTTCATAACTAATATATTGTGACAGCGACGTGAGAATCGAACTCACGACCAGCGTCTCGCAAGAGAGAAGATCGCGCGGAGCACTTTGGAATGGCGCGCGGCTGAGAGGGGAGAGGGCCAACGCGGCGAGAGAGTGGAGAGTGTTTGCGCGCGCACCTTCTGCTTGCCTAGAGAGGCCGAGAAATCCGTCGAAATGGAAGACTCGCGAATTCGAACTTTCGAAGCTACGTCGTTGTGGTTATAAATTACGGTCGCGAAGGAACGACAGCAGTTTTTCAGTTGATTAGTCAGCCAGTCAGCGAGAAAGCCAGAGCAAGCAAGCCAGATTTGTGTGCCGGAGTTCGACTCGAGTGTGCGTCCGCATCTGCGTCAGCATCCGAAGGCCTGAGTTCGAGTGCAGTGGACCGCAGTTGGAGGGACCTGAGTTCGAGTGCAGTGGACCGCAGTTGGAGGGACCCGAGTTCGAGTACAGTGAACTGTCTCTGAAGGTCTGTGGTTCGAGATACTGTGAACTCGAGTGACTGAGATAGAAGAACTGTGAACTGAGAACTGATAGTTCTGATTTGTAAATAGTGCTTTGTAAATATTAGTTAAGATTAACAGTTCATTGTTGTTCGTACTAGTCCAAGTAAATTGTCATTGTCGTCGGTGGAGTTTTATAACGAATACTGTGTTGAGTGAAAATCCAATTGTTGACGAGAGCGTTTAAGGCGAATTGTAGAAAGGAATCATTGTTGTGACGAATAAATTACATTGTTGCTACTAATAAAATTCACAATATAAATCAACTAATGGACACCGATAACAACAAAGGAAATAAGCGAAATGCATATATGAAATCTGACATGTAAACAAATGGAAGAACGTACTTTTTTTAATTAAAAAAATTGTTAGCTTGAAATATTATTATAATAGATGGACACTTTGGTGCATTTATCTTCATAACTAATATATAAATCACCTAATGGACACCGGTAACAACAAAGAAAATAAGCGTAATGTATAGATGAAATCTGACATGTAAACAAATACAAGAATAAAATAAATTACAGTTAATTACGAAATAGAAGAGTAAATATGTACACACTTACTACTGTAACGTTCATACTTTAAAGTCAAAATGCATAGGCTACCTCAGAAAGAGTAGTTGTTAATGTACCTATGCATTTTAATTATTCTAAGTGGATGTATTATTATTTCACTAATAAATTATTTTTAAGGAGGTAAAAAGTTATTAACAAAAATAAAAGCACTCTCAAGCACTGTATGAATACCATGGAATGTTAATAAATACAATACAATACAATTACGTGAAAAAGTAGTAAAACAGAAAAGGACTAATTTCAGCAGCTTTGACGAAGAAGAAGAATTTGTAACCATATCAAATGAAAAATATGGGTAAAAACATATAAGTGAAACGATTTTTTTTTTTCATTTGATTTAAATTGATGTCTGTTCCATTCATATCCCTAGAAGTGTAGAGGATATTGAATTAATTTTATGAATGAGATTTTACAAGCGCCCGCTGCTCCTGTTTGTGAACAGGATTGCGGAAGGGATAATCTGCACAAACAAGCGCTATTTTTATGAGCGCCGTAACTGCCGCTGTGTGTCCGACCCTCTTAGTCAGACGTCAGTGTTACAGTTCTGAGTCAACAACCAGAAGCTATTAGCCGCTAATGTTACATATTCCCTCTAAGCAAAATTAAACAAACTCCTCGAAATGATTATTGATGTTGATTCTAAATCTATAGAAGCTTGCTTTTAAATTTGTATATTCAAATCATTAGTTTGTTCTATGCTCCAATTACAATGTAAAATTTCATATTTGTTACATGCGATTGTATTACAAGCTAATTTATCGCTTGAATACATACACAGTTTTGTAGTCCAAAAAAAATCCCTCATTATTTATAGGCTTTAATGATTACATTGTAATCAATCCAATAACAGACTCATTTTCATTTACAAGTGCTCTTACTAAATCATACGTATATGGAAATCTGTTGTGTCTGTCATATACAACATACTACGGAGTGATTTATATAGAACTATAGCTCGACCAACTACAAAAAAACCTTCGACTTTTCCAATACTCACGTGGCCATGGAGGGGGAGACGTCATCACTATACGAGCAGCTCGCTAGGCCGGGTTACACTAGTCGGACTCCAACTGTGGTAGACTATGACACTGTCAATTCCTTCAAAACGTTTTTTATCAAGTTGGCCGAAACTCCCGTAGCATCCTTGTTGATGTGACAACATTATATTTCTACTTAAATTCTTTTTGTGCGAGATCGTGCGTATTTGCTTGTTTTCCGCACAGAACCAATACGCGGTAAGTGTGAAATACCACATTCAGTATTCCCAACGTAACACACATAACAATTTCCCTCTTCTTACCGCTTAAGCGCGACATTCATTTTACTGCTTTAGGCTTTTAACATATTATTTTTAGAGACGTTTAACATAGTAATAATTATAAATTGGAAACTTACCACTGCAATTTCATCTAAATTGCAATGTTAATTATTGTTTTTAAATATTTGCAAAAATTAAGTAAAGTCTACTACTCCACGAAACTTATTGCATTCCTGATACAAGTAACATTAAGGAAGCCGTGAAAAAAATCAACAAGATTCCAGATGCCGATGTTATTACTGCAATATGTTATATAAATAATATTGCTAAAATATTAAAATGAAAAATAAATCATTACATAACCTTACCGTTTGTTTTAAGTTCGCATTTATAGACTGGGGGGGGGGGAAGACAGACGTATATCACGGCCTGCTGGAGTATAGTAAACACAGAAGACATTTTATAGCAACAATGTTGAAGATAGATATTTTGGTTTTCTGAAGTTGCCGCGTTTAAACAGAAACCAACATGGAGATTTCATTGCAACTAATTAGAAATTCCTCTTTCAGGTATGTAATAAACGATCTTCGCACAAAATAATGTACGATACACGAGCGGTATGTTTGTTTTCATGTTCTCGGAAATTAAAAAAAGCTCAACTACGTTTCGCTTTTTCAATCTTTTCCTCGAACATGAAAACGTCAACATACCGCTCTTGTAACGCATATTACTATTTTTCTCTCTCTTGTAAGGGGTTAGGTACATCTTACAGCAGTAAAATTTTGGAAATATTAAACATTTTTTTCCTCCATTACTGTATCTTGTACAATAATGAAAACTGGTATGTGTAAAACACTGTCCTGCTATATGAAAAAAATATTTTTACGATTTAAAAAATATTATTTAGATTTTTTTTCAAAATTCATTACACTGTTCAGTGATGAAGCATTTCCCACATAATTAAAAAACCTTCCAACATTCTGTGATGAAATTTTTGTGTGTATTTATGCATGTTATATCTACAATATAATGCAAGATCACTCTTCTATCTTTGATAGATTGTCTCATCTGTACTAATAATAAATCTGTAGCCGAAATTTTTCTGGTAATTTTCGATTTTCCAAAAATAATTGGTCCTAACATATATAATTAACCACCCTGAAACCGAAAATCGCTTTTCTGAAATTTTTGTTTGTCTGTCTGTCTGTCTGTCTGTATGTATGTTTGTTACCTTTTCACGCGATAATGGCTGAACGGATTTCGATGAAAATTGAAACATAAATTAAGTTCGTTGTAACTTAGATTTTAGGCTATATGGCAATCAAAATACATTATTTAAAAGGGGGGTTATAAGGTGGCCTGAATTAAATAAATCGAAATATCTCGCTTATTATTGATTTTTGTGAAAACTGTTACATAACAAAAGTTTCTTTGCAAATAATTTTCGATAAGTTTTATTCCATGAAAAATTTTGATAGGACTGATATTTAATGAGATAAATCAGTTTTAAAATTAAAATAACTGCCATCTAAGGCCGTGTAATGAATTAAAAAACAAATGACTTCGTCTATAAGGGGCCTTGGACAGCAACAATCGAAAGGTATGAAAGATAGCCTACAGAGAAGGTTTCTGTGTTTGTATGATGTAAAATCGGAAGCTAAATTAACCGATTTGTATAATTAATTATTATTTCACCATTGGAAAGTGTAGTTTCTCTAGATGGACATAATGCTATAATGTTATTACAGTAACTTCTGATGTAATATAATATAATATAATATAATATAATATAATATAATATAATATAATATAATATAATATAATATAATATAATATAATATAATATAATATAATATAACATAATATAATATAATATAATATAATATAATATAATATAATGTAATATTATATAATGTAATTTAAGTTATTTGAAGGGTTCAGAACCATAGTGGGCCAAGCGCCATTTACTAAATACGTAGAAAAGAAGGGTTAAAATTAAGTTCTTACAATAATTGAATGGAAACCTATAACAAGTAAAATAAAATATACACATCAAATCTAAATGATGTCAATCTTCATTAAACTATGGTTGCATGTAAGAAAAATTATAAACATGTTAAAGGAATTGTTATTGCACCAATGAGTGGTCTCTGGACCAAAATTATCGCATTTTAATTATTTGGATGCAATTTAAATTAAGTAGCGTACGGGTACGGCTAGTAAAAAATAAATCCATTTAAAGAATGGTCAAGTATCATTACTTTCTTCTAAAACAATATATATATATATATATATATATATATATATATATATATATATATATTGTTTATTAATGAATATAGTTGAAAGAGCATGATATTGTAAACATGAATTTCAGTAATAAAATAAAAGAGAGAGAATATGAACAATTTAACAAGTTTATGAATTATGAGGGAAACGCTTCATCACTGTACAGTGAACTGCCACCATTTTGAACTTGTACAAAAAATATAAATATTTCTTTTAAATCGTAAAAATATTTTTTTCATATAGCAGAAGGACAGTGTTTTACACATACTAATTTTCATTATTGTACAAGATACAGTAATGGAGGAAAAAAATGTTGAATATTTCCAAAAATTTTACTGCTGTAAGTTGTACCTAAACCCATAAATACTTTGCAACGTTATAAATAATTTTACGCGCGTCACTTTTCAAAAGCCTGCCGCACACATTTGGTTTCCCTTCCATTATTATAAATTACAATCTGTTTTAACTATAAACAGTACGTCGAAATGGAATATTAATAATTGATTGAAAAGTGAAAGATTGGACGCGGACACGAGTGCTGTTTCGAGTAGTTCAGAACGTACTCGCTGAGACGTCGATCAGGGAGCGCATCTACAACACAACAGACAACCTGCGCACGAACGAATACTGGTTTGTGGCGCAGGTTTTAATGTCAGTGGTCGGGCTATAACACATTTCTTTTCTTTTATTTCTTTCTTTCTTTCTTTCTTTCTTTCTTTCTCTCTTTCTTCCTTTCTTTCTTTCTCTCTCTTTCTTTCTTTCTCTCTCTTTCTTTCTTTCTCTCTTTCTTTATTTCTTTCTTTCTTTCTTTATTTCTTTCTTTCTTTCTCTCTTTCTTTCTTTCTCTCTTTAACTATAAACAATACGTCGAAATGGAATATTAATAATTGATTGAAAAGTGAAAGATTGGACGCGGACACGAGTGCTGTTTCGAATAGTTCAGAACGTACTCGCTGAGACGTCGATCAGGGAGCGCATCTACAACACAACAGACAACCTGCGCACGAACGAATACTGGTTTGTGGCGCAGGTTTTAATGTCAGTGGTCGGGCTATAACACATTTCTTTTCTTTTATTTCTTTATTTCTTTCTTTCTTTCTTTCTTTCTCTCTTTCTTCCTTTCTTTCTTTCTCTCTCTTTCTTTCTTTCTCTCTTTCTTTATTTCTTTCTTTCTTTATTTATTTCTTTCTTTCTTTATTTCTCTCTTTCTTTCTCTCTTTCTTTCTTTCTCTCTTTCTCTCTCTCTTTCTTTCTTTCTTTCTTTCTTCCTTTCTCTCTTTTTCTCTTTCTTTCTTTCTTTGAAAACGAATGATGCTAGCCACAATTTTTTACACCTCAGATGTAGAGTATCTTTGGGAGATTGCTAACCTCTACAGCAAATGTTGAAAATTCTTTATTTATTCGGCTGGAAATTCACTTAATGACCAGTTTTTAACGTCACATTAAGCAAGAGTTTTGATTTCCTGTCACGAGATGCGCGGATGTTTACGATTATGGATTACAATGTTTGCCTTTTTCTCTTACCAGAGATCCAGTTGTTTCCAATTTGTTTTCCAGTCCCAGTATTGTGTTTCTTTGGAGGGATTACGAACACCAAATTCTCTCTGGTATGCCCTTTGAGTAGCTGTAATTGAATTCGTAATCCAGTATTGCTTCACAAGGTAGAGCCGTTGATTTAATGTGTACTGCATTTTCAGTGACTAAAACAAAATGTCGAAAACAACTGCTCGCGCATAACCGTTGATTGTGCAGGCAGTGTAAGCAATCATAGGATGTGATCCAACAAGCAGTGAGAGAATCATAGACTGTACACATAACTTATCGCTGGCATATGGCTTCTTGATTTTTTTTATGAACGTACAATAAAACTTCACTCTCAGGTCCAGAAGTTCTTAAGATGTTAATTATAAAGTTAACAATTTCGCGTGGATAAATAAACATTTATTATATTCCCATCATAGATATTATATCCGTATAAAAGTAGTGTTAAATGAATAGCTTCCCTTTGTTGTTGTACAACGTCCCTTATAGATGAAGGCATTTGTTTTCATTTCATTATAGCCTATTAATCTGAGGCGGAAATGACATGAAGAGCGTTGTTATTTTAAAACTCGTGTATCTTGTTAAATATCTGTCCTATCAAAATTTTGCATAGAATAAAACTTATCGGAAATCATTTTAAAGAAACGTTTGTTATGTAACATTTTTCATGAAAATCAATAATAAGGGAGATATTTCGATTTAATTAATTCAGGCCCCCTTATAATCCACCTTTTAAAAAAAAAGTATTTTGAATGCCATATGCCAAAATCTAAGTTAGAGCGAACTTAATTTATATTCCAATTTTCATATAAATCGGTTCAGCCATTATCGCGTGAAAAGGTAACAAACATTTAAAAAAAAACTAGATTTTTGGTCTCTGGATAGTTAATTACATATGTTAACACCAATTATTCTTGAAAAACCTAAAATTACCAGAAAAATTTCGGTTACAGATTTATTAATAATATAGATTTATGTTTCTGCTTTTATTATGTTTTCATTTATGTTTCTGTTTGTTCCTTTCGTAATTTGTTCCTGTTTTGTTGTTTTCGTATTTTGTTTCTGTTTTTGTAATTTTTGTGTTTTTGTTTATGTAATTTGTGTTTCTGTTTTTCTTGTTTGTGTAATTTCTGTTTCTGTAATTTTTGCTTCTATTTTTGCTGCTTTTGTAATTTCTCTTTCTGTTTTTGTAAAGTCTGTTTTTGATGCCTTCGTAATTTCTTTTCTTGTCTTTATAATTTCTGTTCTTTTTGTAACTTAGGTTTTTGATGTCTCTGCACGTTACGTTTTGGTTTTTCTTTAATTACTGTTTTTGTGGTAATTTCTGACTGTTCTTTTTAAATATATCCTTTTGTCTTTTTTCTAACTTTCCTTTTTTGTTGGTTATTTAATTGATTTTTCGGGTTTTTAACCTTTGTTTTTGTCGGTTTTGTAACTTGTTTTTATCGTTTATAACTTTTTAACTTTTCTCTGTCGGCTTTGTAATTTTTATTTTTTTTTTCTATTTTGCAATTATTATTTTTATTTTGTCATTGTTTTGATTGTTTTGTCGCTTTTATAGTTTCCATCTTCTTTGTTTTGTGATTGTTACTTTTGATCTTGCAGTTTTTGTTTCAACAATATTTTATTTCGGAATGTAAAGTATATATATCCTTTCACATGTTAATCAAAATGTATACTAAGTTAATTTTTTTTTGTATTTTTATTCTTTTTCATCTTTGTAGTTCATTTTGTTTTTCTTTTTGTTTTTGTACTTTTTGTTAGTTTTTAGTTTCTTTTATTAGCTTTATGTGAACGACTCTTGAACTATAGAACTTATTCAACATTCAAATTTAACGGAGGTGAGAAATGACCAACAAATTTTGCCTCAAGCCCTCTATCATGGACAGAGTTTTTAGGTGCCGGAAATTCTCAGTTTACCTTCTTCCTAGAGAAGATATGCTGGTAGTTTTGTCGTCCTCTTCTGGGTTTGACTCTGGCGAACCTCGAAACAAGCAAACAACATGGTAACCACGAGACAACAGATGACGACCTAAACAAGGAGGACTGCACTAGATTTTTGTATGTGCATGTCCTAGTGTCCCACATATAATTTAGTTACACCATTTCACGATCTTTTGTGGTCTGTGTAACATAATCATTCCATTATATTCCACAGAAATTCTATCGTTTTGTTACCAAAGGCCGTTAATTGCATAGAACTGATCTAGACTCAATTAGTACATATTAATAATTGGTTGTGTCCGTGACTGGGACCTGTGTACATAGATGCTGGACAAATTAAGGGGTGGAAAAAGTATATTTTCTGAGTAAGGAAACAAACATTAATACGCGGATCTCTCGAGGATAGTTCATGGCTCTTAACTAGAGTGATGTGTTCGTATGAATGTTTTGACTGTCTCAGAGGGTTCGATATTCGGTACTTCTTTCTGTACTTTTTAATTTCAAACTCCGATTCCAGGTGATTCTATAATAATATAATTAATACTACTTTAAAATAGAAATACACAACCCATCGCAACTTCATATGAACCAGAAAGTTCCACATCATTACGATTCACGGTTTGAATATGTGAAGCTCGTAACAGCAAAAGTGAAAGAGAGAAAGAGAGAGAGAGAGAGAGGGAAGAATTAAATATAAGATGCTCCAGCAAGCAAACTACTGCGACATCGTCCAACTCCATGCGGGTTGTTATCGATCTCGTATGTCTTAGATCATATGGCCCGTCAAAGTTTGAATCCAACTTTTTTTCTTGGTCTGCCAAGGCTTTTACATTCTCATAATTGTGTCACTAGGCGTGGCATATTCAAAATATATTGACATAAATTAATAAAGTATACATCTGGATTACACAACTTTTAACACTTAGATTATTAGATTAGATTAGATTTATTTATTTAACCTGGTAGAGATAAGGCCGTCAGGCCTTCTCTGCCCCTCTACCAGGGAATAAAATATTGTTGAAACAAAAACTGCAAGATCAAAAGTAACAATCACAAAACAAAGAAGATGGAAACTATAAAAGCGACAAAACAATCAAAACAATGACAAAATAAAAATAATAATTGCAAAATAGAAAAAAAAATAAAAATTACAAAGCCGACAGAGAAAAGTTAAAAAGTTATAAACGATAAAAACAAGTTACAAAACCGAAAAAAAGTTACAAAACCGACAAAAACAAAGGTTAAAAACCCGACAAAATCAATTAAATAACCAACAAAAAAGGAAAGTTAGAAAAAAGACAAAAGGATATATTTAAAAAGAACAAAATCAGAAATTACCACAAAAACAGTAATTAAAGAAAAACCAAAACGTAACGTACAGAGACATCAAAAACCTAAGTTACAAAAAGAACAGAAATTAGAAAGACAAGAAAAGAAATTACGAAGGCATCAAAAACAGACATTACAAAAACAGAAAGAGAAATTACAAAAGCAACAAAAATAGAAACACAAATTACATAAACAAAAACACAAAAATTACAAAAACAGAAACAAAATACGAAAACAACAAAACAGGAACAAATTACAAAAGCAACAAACAGAAACATAAATGACAAACATAATAAAAGCAGAAACATAAATCTATATTATTAATAAATCTGTAACCGAAATTTTTCTGGTAATTTTAGGTTTTTCAAGAATAATTGGTGTTAACATATGTAATTAACTATCCAGAGACCAAAAATCTAGTTTTTTTTTAATGTTTATTACCTTTTCACGCGATAATGGGTGAACCGATTTATATGAAAATTGGAATATAAATTAAGTTCGCTCTAACTTAGATTTTGGCATATGGCATTCAAAATACTTTTTTTTTAAAGGTGGATTATAAGGGGGCCTGAATTAATTAAATCGAAATATCTCCCCTATTATTGATTTTCATGAAAAATGTTACATAACAAACGTTTCTTTAAAATGATTTCCGATAAGTTTTATTATATGCAACATTTTTATAGGACAGATATTTAACAAGATACACGAGTTTTAAAATAACAACGCTTTTCATGTCATTTCCGCCTCAGATTAATAGGCTATAATGAAATGAAAACAAATGCCTTCATCTATAAGGGACGTTGTACAACAACAAAGGGAAGCTATTCATTTAACACTACTTTTATACGGATATAATATATCATTTCAGAATATACAAGGTGTCCCCAGCGAATAGGGATTATAAAGAATGGACACTTCGCGTCGGTACCTTTGATGTAGCCGGACTGATTTCAATGACCTTCAAGCCAGCTAGAGCGTGAGATTCTGCTTTCTCCCTAGAGTTGGCGCTGACATCACACCAGCTAGCAGTCGACACAGCGGAAATATAACATATAATAATAATTATATTAATTAAATTATTAATACATCTAGGTACATTATGTACTCAAATAAAATAAATTGCATCCATAAAATAATAAATCCGTCATTAACTGTAATGTCTAGACTCTAGAGTTCCTTTATGAGAGTTGGGACGTTGACCCCAACAACAATTAAAATATGTAATGATTTGATAGCGCTGAAAATGGAAAAACAAAACTCTTATGAGAAGTAAAACCATATACCTATATTATATTATATACAAATATTTAACGAATATGATACATAATTTTATAATGTATTATATTATTTTATAATATAATGTA
>NC_091123.1:175627224-175744724 GCF_040183065.1 Periplaneta americana
AGAAATGTGAGGAAGAGTTTTTTTGCTGTTTGTGAAGGGGAGAACATACATTGTATGTTATGCTCGCAAATGCTATTAGGAATTAATACATTTAATATACAACGACATTACTCCTTATGTCATAAAGAACATGCTGAATTACAAGATAAGACAAATTAAATGTTATTTTTCGTACTATTCCGAAGAAAATTTATGATCTTAACATTTGCATAGTATAGGGGAGACTGTTGTACCTTTAGCATAGTGTACCTTTGAACATTTTTTGTTTTTTAATTTTTGCTGCTACCTAGAGGACTCAAAATGAAGTAGATTGTAGAGAAAGCCGCTAAGTAGCTCTGGTCGTAGTTTCAGTTTGATTTATTGCAAAGTGTGAGTTCCGTAGGCAAAAGAAGTTTTTTTAGTACCAAAAGTAAACATTTCGTTCATTGATGTATGTTTTCTAAAACAATACCGGATTGCATTTGTTAATATCTTTCAAGTACGGTGAGTTCCTCATCATCTGGTGAGTAATAACATATTTTAATTTCCATGATTTATTTGACTCTCTCAGTTTTCGGAGCCATATTTGTTTAAACGTGCACCCTCTTGTACCTTTGAACACAAAACAACTTGTACCATGGAACATATTCCAAATTACACGATACTATCTGTTTTTGTTTTTCTTTTATTTTAAGGTCATGTCACGAAGTAAGTCTGGAATTAAAGAGGTCCCCAATTGATCCGGATGTCTTGAAGAAAGCTGTTGAAGCAGTTTTTGCTTCTCCAGGAAATAAAATCTCAGTCGGAGAAGCCTGCTCTGGTTTATGATTGAAAATACATTTTAAATATGATTGTCAGTTCTTACAGCTATATTCCCTCCTATATTCCATGAGTTCCAAGTTACAAGAGGGTATGTTCCAAGGTACATGATCCTGTTGTACCTTTGAACACATTACATATCTCTTCATTTTATTTTTTCCATCCTTAATAGATCTGTAAAACAGGAAAATACATACAGGAAGTTGTAAAGGAATCTTCAATAATTATTTCAAGCTTTTTTTCATTTAAAAAATTTCATTTCCCAAAATTAAAAAAAATAAAATGTGAAAAGTGTTTAAAGGTACAACAGTCTCCCCTACTAAATACATTATACCTTAAACACGCTGCATTAAAAGGTACGAGTAATTAAATGTTGTTTGTACGTATTATTTCCAAAAGAAATTTATAAATATATATATATATATATATATATATATATATATATATATATATATTAAATGTGCGTAGAAAACGAAATATGATTTTCTGAAATTATTTTAGGTCGAGAACTTGCAAATCTATTAAGTAATCCTGATAAACGCCAGAATATTCAAGAAAATAAACGTAGACAACGTGACGGAATATTATTGGCTACTTACGCAATTTCTCGCCTGTGATTTAAATCAATTCAGCGACAGAGAAACAGTAAAGAGGTTTATGATTAAAGCTGCCGAATTAATTTGCCAAATTGAATAAAAGTTTTCGAGTCTCTCACGTTAACCAAGCGCTTTCCTAATAATTCGCCACTGACCGCCTTAGCGATTACGATAAGGTGACGCAGGTCACAGCAGTTTATACTTCCCATCCTACTCTGCAGTCTCCTTTCCTAGTAAACAAACTATTTCAAATCGAGTGCCTCACGTAACCGAAAATTTTGCCCATGTATGCTCTAGAAAGTCAAAACCGGGACGCAATTATATTATAGAGAGTAGTGTTATCGATCACTGCTCTTACTAGTCGTATTATTTAAGGGAACTAGGTAGTCTGAGCATGTGACTGTTGTGTGTAAGTGAAATAAGTGAAGAAATTTTGCTGTTACTCTTCAACTTTCGAATCTATCAACTTACAATTTTCACAGTATGCACACAATATTTCAATTTTTGGATTATCTTTCTATCACGTATACTTGATTTTATAAACAAATTAAACACGAAAAATATTAATTAATTTTAAGTTTAAAACATAGATAATTTAGGAACATTTTTCTCAAAAACTACTAAGTCTAGCAGGCCGAAATTTGGTATACTCCTAATTCATATGGTAGTGAAGATTCATGGCCACTTTCATATGGTTACCAAAATTATTATGGATTTCACAGCCAGAAAAGTATTAAGAATATGAAAATTTTTAAATATTTTTTTTTCAGTATGGAAAATATTTTTTTTTAGTTGAATGAATATACATAATATGATTAAAATGGCTGAAAATATAGTCGACTGCATTGGAAACATGCTTGAATTTTTAGGAACCTGTAATGCAAATATTTTCTGGGAAAAAATGTTCCTGAAATATCTATGTTTTTAACTTAAATTTAATTCATATTTTTCAGGTTTAAAATTTTTTTTATAAATCAAGTAAAAGACATAGAAAGATAATCTAAAAATCAAAATATATCTACAAATAATATGTGTACGTTGTAAAAATTGTAAATTAATAGACTCAAAACTTGAAGACTAATAGCAAAATCTCTTCACTCGTACACAACAGCCATATGCTCAGAATACCCAGTCCCCTTAAATAACTACAGATTTTTTGCTGATTGTAAGTTCATTGCAGAGGTGAAATGCCTTGGGTAAGACGCTCAAGCGTGTAATATTGCAAAGCATAGTTGAGGATATTTGGACCTATATTTTCAACTATCAATATTAGACAACATCACAAATAAATTGTGCAGAATAAACGTAAAAGTGACAAAAAAAACAGTGCACTGAAAGACACTGCAATACCAAATGCACAGAAAGTGTGTTGAACGTAACCGAAAATTTTACCAGTATGATCAAAATCTCAAAATGATGAAGATATTAACTCGACGTTTAGCATGGATTTGTGCAGCCTATCATGATGTTCAGTGCCAACATCTCAATTAATGAATTAAATAATCTACATTTTATGGAATTTCTAGAAAAGTATATAGAAAATTAGGGGGTTTTCAGTAATAAGCGACATATGCAATAATAATAATAATAATAATAATAATAATAATAATAATAATAATAATAATGATCGGCGTCGCCTCGTAGTCGTGCTGTTCCTAGTACACAGCAATTAATATAAGGTAGGTGTCCCTGATATGGTCATGCTAAGGTTTGAGAATTTTTCTAGCCGCCATTTTGAAAAAAAAATGTTAACCACTTTTTTCTTACTCGTTCTCAGTCTAATGGACTTTCTTAAAACAATTTCCTTTCCCCATAAAAATAGCTTTCATTGTCCAAAAAGTCCCAAATTCTAAAAGTCTACCTAGTGGCACATATCAGGAACATGTGCACATGATATGGCCACCCTTGTTCCATGTTCTACAAATCGTGATTGTTTTCAGTTTGATAGCGCAGTTGTGCTAAAATTAAATAATTTTGGTGTAAAATGAATAAAAACGACACTTAATAGGCCTAATCTTTTTTATAATTCAAAAGTGTAGTCAAAACAGGTTTTTCCATAAAAAAAATTAAATTGTTTTTCTTAAAATACAAAATTTTTACGTAATCCCAGCTATAATGCATGTAAATTAATTGTCAGGTGAAAAAATAAAAGTGAAATGAACTTGATATGGCCATGGTGCATTTGATATGACCATATCGGGAGCAGGTAAGCTTTCACGAAAATCGTTTGATTATGAACAACTCGTAAAAGATACGCCATCAACGACAACACCAATCAACAGAACATTAAAAACTGAATGGAGTACTATGGTTTTCATGAAACAAGTCTTTGAAAAACATGCATAAAACAAAGGAGACTTACCAGAGAAAAATAAGAAGAGGTCACATGAAAACCGCAAAACAGGCAACTGACGCCATATTGCTCAACCTGACTGGACGGAAAACGATCAAGTGACATACCAGGATGCCCTTTCACTGGATGCTGCTGCAATTTAGCGGATTTTTTGGTTAACTAACTCACAATAGAGGGGTGACCATATCAGGGACATGGCCATAACAGGAGCACCCACCTTATTAGAACTGAAATCACGTTATTGATCGAAATGATGTTTTGGGAACAGAATTATAAACGACGTACTATTTATTTCAATTTCAGCTTTCCCTACAAGAAAATCTCCACTTTATTATTTATTTAATCTGTTAGGAGTGCTTGTGTTGCTACTAAAGCAAATTATAGGCTCTGCTTTAAGTATTGTGAATCTCTTACAAGAACTCTGTTATCTAAAAATAATATTTACTAAATTGGTTTAGGAGATGTTTGTAAAATTTTAGCACCTTTTTTGCCAAGGCATCGGCCTGCTCATTGCCAGATAAGTTGCAGTGCCCGGGGACCCACTGTAGTACCACGATTTTGTGTTTTGCTTGTAATAGTTGTATGGCATTTTGACAGTCTTGAATTGATGAAGACTCGGGGTCTGAGGAACCTACAGATTCTATGGCTGCTTTGGAGTCTTACAGGATGACGACCAGTAGCGCCCGGTGATCGAAATCCTCGGTGAGGCCAGATGCAACTAGTTTAATTGCCTCCGATAGGAAATGTTTGTTTATGATATTAATTATTATTGTTATTATATTATTAATATAATCTATTCCTATTATTATCAATGAAAAAAAAATAATAATTTCACTCACCAAATAAGCTATTATGCTGTGACTTTCAGTGATTGTTTCAGTGTGATGAAGCAACCCATTTGTGTTGAAATTCTCCTTTCTTTCTTTTATTTTTATTTTTTTTTCTTTGACAGCAACAAACAAGACCAAGAGAAGTTTATTTTGCATCACATTACCACATAACCATTTATGTTGCCCATACCAGGATGCAATAGAAACTCGCGTTTTAAGATTATGTGTGAGAAAAATTATTAGCGATGCCGTAGGTATCTCGATAGTCTCTCTCTCTGTATTTAAAACTTCCTTTCTTTCAGTATTATTTCTTCTCAAAAAAGGGCACTCTAACAATGAATTAACTGCACCAGCATTACTTCCCTCATTTGTTTCTGTTTATATTTTCCCGAAATACATAACAACATTGGCCCACATTCACTACTGTACTACACCCTCGCTTATATGTCATGAACTGAGATATAAGGGGAGAGAATCGAGTGGGTCTCTGCCTGCCAAAGAGCTGGAATTTTGTTATTTATGGCCTAGTTAGGAAGACACGTCACCACTGCTATTCCCACCCCACTCTACCCTTGAGGCCGGCCCATGGATGGGACGAGTGAAATCTGACCAGGCTAGACGAATTGTGCCTCAGCTACAACGTTTTAAGCGCAAACTCAAAGCCCGCGAAAGGACATGAAATGCATTAAGCGAGACCCGGCACGAACGATTCTGGCCTCAGGAACAAATTTTACTGCAAAACAGGTCTATATACATCACAAGCCAGACCTGGCACGAGCGATCCCGGCCTCAGGAACAAATTTTACTGAAAAACAGGTCTATATACATCAAAGTTTTCAAAAATGCTTCTACAGCGATATATGCTTTCTTTCAAATAACTAATACATTATATGAAAACACAAAATTTGATTTCAGTTAAGCCAAGTGACTGAGGCCCGGCCTCACTTGCCTCAGTCAATCAGCCGCCACTGATGACGACATTCTTGAATTTATTTTGATGACATATCAGTTGAACTAAAGCTACCCTGATAGCTTTAATTTCACCGTCATAAGCTGACCTATGGGTGCCTACCGCTGTATAGGAGGCAAAGATATCGCTGTATACACCGGCACCCTTCCAGATAATAAAATTATACATCAAAGAAGTTGCCCACAACATCCACTCCCATGAGATTGCAGAAAGAGCATATGGCAAACACTGGAGAAGGGGCCTTCTATCAATACCTAACGGACCAAGAAGATTGGCAGTCGCGCATTTCCGCCTTGCAACTGGTCATGACTGCTTGGCGCAGCATCTCCACCGTTTCGGTATTTATCAACATCCAACCTGTACCCTTTGTGACCTTCAAGAAGCGATGAATAGGGATCATCTCCAACGCTGCCCAGCTCTAAAATCACTGACTGAATGTGCCAGATACTGGGAAGCGAGAAGCCTCATGCCTCTGTTTAGTTCTTTAAGGATTTTGTTTAGTTCCTTCATTAGATTTAATTTTAAGTTGTATTAAGTTAATTGTTTTAATCTTGAGGTTGTGTATAGGTAACAGATAAGTTTTGTATGTATCTGTCAATCCCATAAATAAATAAATAAATAAATAAATAAATAAATAAATAAGTAACTAAGTAAGTAACTAAGTAACTAAGTAAGTAAGAAAGTAACTAAGTAAGTAAGTAACTAAGTAAGTAATTAAGTAACTAAGTAAGTAAGTAACTAAGTAAGTAAGTAACTAAGTAAGTAAGTAATTAAGTAAGTAACTAAGTAACTAAGTAAGTAACTAAGTAACTAAGTACGTAACTAAGTAACTAAGTAAGTAAGTAACTAAGTAAGTAAGTAACTAAGTAAGTAACTAAGTAACTAACTAAGTAAGTAACTAAGTAACTAAGTAAGTAACTAAGTAAGTAAGTAACTAAGTAAGTAAGTAACTAAGTAAGTAAGTAAATAAGTAAGTAAATAAGTAAATAAATCCGAGATAATTACTAAATTATAGACATTGATACTGTCTGTAGAAAATTATCCGAGAGAATATAAAAAAATATGAAATGATTATGTAATAATTGCTCTCTCAGATAATCTGACAGAATTCTTTCAAATTACAAATCTGAATTTTTCTCCGAGCCTGCCCCGGAAGAGAATTTTCTTCAATCTAGTATATACAGTCACGAAGCTCAATACGTAGTAAATATGCATCCATAGATAGTTGCTAACCACTAGGATCACTACTATCGCCTCATTACAGACAATGCGAAATAGTACCTGCACAGTCTATTGTTCCTAGTACCCTCATAAACTCAAGCTTCGTGAATGTATATATTAGACTGTGATGTATTTCCTTGGAAAAAAAAAAATGAACTGAGAGCTTCGATATTGTACCGAATCCTACTCGCTCTTCTTGTTAACAAGGGAATACTGGTCGAAGCGTGTCTGACACAAGAAGAATTTCAACCCCAATCAGTAACACGCTATAACCTGACAGCATTGTGTGAATTTATAGGAGTCACGAAATCTATTTCGAGGCTTGTGTGCCCAAAATAGAGAACAAACGAAAGGAAAAGTTAATAAGGGAAAATATTGTTCGTGTGGTTGTATAAAAAAATATAAAGAATAACCCGGATGTAAACCGACAAACTTTACAAGAGTATTTCGAAAGTCATCTACGCCATGCAAAAATTCCCCTCACTTAATTACTCGTTGTTAGTCAACATGTTTGAACCACACAAGTGACACCAAGAAGACATCACTCATGAGGCAACTAAGCCAGGAAATAATGGGGTAGGGTGGCCAGTTCCTCTATTGCATACGTCACTGATTATTAGTACATTAATTATTAAATGAACAATTGTTATGAAGGAGTGTCATTTTCTTTAGATACAAAGGACATGGAATTAGAAGATGAAGATGTAGATGTGGAAGTAGGATTTCGCACTTTATTTAGTACAGTGGATTCATGCTCATCGATTTACGTGGAAACAGTTGGCGACACTGACTAAATAAAAGAACGACCTTGCGATAAATTGATAGTGATAAATCGAGCTGCAGAAATTATCGCGATGTATGACTGTGATTGGTTGGAATTCAAAATTTCATTACACTTCATTGGCTGAAAATGAAATGACGTCATATAAATGAAATAGTCTTTAAAATGGTTTAGATATATCGTTTTTAGTAACGTCCTGCATTGGGTACATTTTTTCTTAAAATCTAGGCCCACAAATATTCTTTTTTTTTTTCAGATTACTTATATACTATATACTACATTCCTTAAACAGCATTCGAAAATTCCTTCCGCTATCACTCAAGAAAATACTAGTGGAAACACTAGTAATGCCCCACTTCGATTATTGTGATTTTCTAATGACTGACCTCAATGTCAACCAGTCGCAAAAATTACATGTTCATAATTCTTGTGTTCGCTTCGTCTGCGATGTCCGTCGCGCTGACCACATTACCCCATCCTTCCAAACTCTAAACTGGCTACTGCTTAACGAACGTAGAAATTTTCATTCTCTTATTCTCCTTTTCCAAGTCCTTCACACTTCTACACCTACCTACCTTGCCTCCCGTTTCAGTTACCTGTCATCATATCATAATCTCTTCACACGCACGCAAAACAGTCGCATACTAGCCATACCAACACATAAGACATCATCGTATTCATCATCATACACAATCTCGCTCTCGTGCTTGTGGAATACCCTACCCAGTGACATCAGAGACTGTCAGAATTTAGTAGCGTTCAAAAGTAAACTTATTAAGCATTTTCTTACTGCGTAGAGTAGGTTTAATTTTTACTTAATCAAAAAACTTCTTTGTTCTTAAATTCTACAATAAACTGTCTAGCCTTTATTAATCAGTTAATCTTTTAGTACTTTGATTTTTATTTTATTTGTAAATTTAATATTAATTGTAATTATAATTGTAATTGTATTCTTAATATTGTAGTTGTAATCCCCTGGTAGAAGGGAAGAGAAGGCCTGATGGCTTTATCTCTACCAGGTTAAATGAATGAATAAATAAATAAATAAATAAATAAATAATAAAATATTTTGTTGAGTTGCTATAGCCATGAGCTCTCTACATACAAAAAATTAATATTTTATACCAAATAGGAAAAAAGTTAAAAAAATACCGTCCTCTCCCCTTTACGCCAACTGATCTTGTACACCGTGGTTGAGGAGCGGTGTGATGTGTGAAGGTCAAGCCGTCAAATCATAGTTGCAGCCTCATGCCATATTATGATCGTGTAATTTATGGACGCGTCAATTCAAGCCTCAGCTTTCTGAAATACAGCTCACAATCAGTTGTTCGCTACGATAAACAAGGGGCGTGAATTTCTACATAGTATCCTTCATTGAAACGTATCGCGGATGTATGTGTTAGGAAAGTTCAGGATAACACAGAGGGTTTGGAATTGAACGGGTTACATCAGCTGCTTGTCTATGCGGGTGACGTGAATATGTTACGAGAAAATCCACAAACGATTAGGGAAAACGCGGAAAATCTACTTGAAGCAAGTAAAGCGATAGGGTTGAAAGTAAATCCCGAAAAGACTAAGTATATGATTATTTCTTGTGACCAGAATATTGTACGAAATGGAAATACAAAAATTACACTCGGGAGGAAATTAAACGCAGAATTAATATGGGAAATGCCTGTTATTATTCGGTTGAGAAGCTTTTGTCTTCTAGTCTGCTGTCAAAAAACTGAAAGTTATAATTTATAAAACAGTTATATTACCGGTTGTTCTGTATGGCTGTGAAACTTGGACTGTCATTTTGAGAGAGGAACAGAGATTAAGGGTGTTTGAGAATAAGGTGCTTAGGAAAATATTTGGGGCGAAGAGGGATGAAGTTACAGAAGAATGGAGAAAGTTACACAACACAGAACTGCACGCATTGTATTCTTCACCTGACATAATTAGGAACATTAAATCCAGACGTTTGCGATGGGCAGGACATGTAGCACGTATGGGCGAATCCAGAAATGCATATAGAGTGTTAGTTGGGAGGCCGGAGGGAAAAAGACCTTTGGGTAGGCCGAGACGTAGATGGGAGGATAATATTAAAATGGATTTGAGGGAGGTGGGATATGATGGTAGAGACTGGATTAATCTTGCTCAGGATAGGGACCAATGGCGGGCTTATGTGAGGACGGCAATGATCCTCCGGGTTCCTTAAAAGCCAGTAAGTAGGTAAGTAAGTTAGTAAGTAAGTAATGTGTCTTTGGCCTCAATTATAATACGGATAAAAAACATAGATATTATGTTATTACAGAGACTTACAGAAATCGATCCTCCACATGTACGGCACACAGCATTGTATATACTTCTCAGTTTGAATAATGGTCAGAGCTATTAAATTTCAGTAAGCAGGTAGGGCTCTCCAATAGCGAACGTGAACATTTACTTTACAAGGTTTGTTGCTACATGTTTACGATATCATAAATACCTGAGTTCATGTTATCACTATTGAAGTGTAAAGAGAAAAAAAACGATTGATATCACGATGCTGTTTAAAGTGATGTCATTATCTAATTCAATTGATGATTACAAACTTAGTGTTGTTTTTGTCAAAACTGGTGCCAAGAAGAATTATCACCATGGTTACAGCCATCCTTTCCTTCAGTTTCAGTAGGACTAACAATAAATTTTGCAGTTCTGTAATAGTAATATGCGTTACAAGAGCGGTATGTTGAAGTTTTCATGTTCGAGGAAAAGGAAATTTCCGAGAATTGAAAGAAAACATACCGCTTGTGTATGGTACATTATTTTGTACGAAGATCGTTTATTACATACCTGAAAGACGAATTTCTAATTAGTTGCAATGAAATCTCCATCTTGGTTTCTGTTCAATGACGGCAAATTTGCAAACAAAAATATTTATCTTCAACATTGTTGCTTTAAAATGTTTTCTGTGTTTACTATACTCCAGCAGGCCGTGATATACTTCTGTCTTTATTTTCCCCCAGCCTATAAATGCGAACTTAAAACAAATGTAAGGTTATGTAATGATTTAGAGTTTATTTAATTTTTGCAAATATTTAAAAACAATAATTAACAGTGCAATTTAGGTGAAATTGCAGTGGTAAGTTTCCAATTTATAATTATTACTATATTGAACATCTCTAAAAATAATATGTTAAAATCCTAAAGCAGTAAAATCAATATGTCACTTCAGCGGTAAGAAGAGGTAAATTGTTATGTGTGTTAGGTTGGGAATACTGAATGTGGAATTTTAGACTTTCCGCGGATTGGTTTCGTGCGGAAACCAAGCAAATACGCACGATCTCGCACAAAGAAATTTCTCAATGCTACATTAGTTCGGATCCAATTTCTGCACATTTAAAGGACTCGATCTCAGATAACCGGAAATTGGCCTTATTCCTCACTAAATGCTTAGTTAGAGTGATGCAGAATTTCCGAAGTCGTATTCAAACAATGCATTGATAGTGAAGGACACCACTTGAGAGACACGTTATTCAAAAAATGAAAAATTCCCACTGTTAAGATACCATTCATATTAATAATGTTTCATTATTTTGATCCATCTTTTTTTTATTTAAATTTTAAATTAGGGGGAATGTTTTGCCGCAGTCTTTACATATATATATATATATATATATATATATATATATATATATATATATATATATATATATCACAACAAAGGAACTGTAGTAAGTTATAAGAGTACACAAAAATATGTGAAATTTACTTCACCACTATACGACTATTCCAATATCAACGTTGGTCATTTTTTCTTTTCGCGAATGTACATAAATTAGATAGTCTTAGCTTTCATTTTCTACCCATAGTTTATGCGCAGTCATAGATTATTATCCAGTAGTAGGAGTTGACGTTCTGTACTGAAATTTACACAATAAGAGCCGACGAAACAGAAGCGCCTGCAGGATATACATCCTCACAAGACATCACACATTCGACTCTCATGTTCCGAGTCTGGAATGCAAAGTTAGATGACGTATGTATGATTTCATTCTCGAGATGTAAGGGAAACTTTCTGCCTGTTTCTTTTTACTGACATCTGGTATGTATTTCAAAGTAATATTTTATTCTCTTCTACCTGGAAAACTTTTATCTTTATTGGCTACGGCTTGCATCAGAAATAAGGTCGATATTATTTTGTTTCGTAACTTTTCAATATTCGTGCTAGGGAAACCAATAAGCCGACGTGGGAGCTATGATATTTCACACATACATAGATTTATCACAGCCAATAACAATCAAGTAAGTCCCACCTTGGTATGAATCGACATTGTCCCGTCCACAAAGTCTCAAATAAACATAATCAAGTGGACAAAATCCCGAATTAATCATTTATGCTATTTTTCACGACAAATAAATTGAGGGGTTTGCCGGAATAAAGGCGGATAGACCTCTACGCCCTTCTTCGGGAAAACGGTTTAAAATGTAGTGAATAATTATAGTAGCGAAATTTTGTTTTGATTGTACTGTACATACCTGCAGGACAGGGCTGCGTGCGTGCGTGCGTGCGTGATTTAGGCCCGATTGTATAAATCTCCCTGACTAAAGATCAACTTTGATCGAAGATCGAAAAGTGAACTGAGTTCAGACACTTCTTCTATTGTATAAAACTTTTCTGCGATCAAATTACCTTGGTTCAAATGCAATGTAAGTTCACGTGAAAAGGGTTTGGCAACATCGCATAAACAGGTGAAAAACGTGATGCGCGGACAGGTTTGTTCAGTGTTGCCAATCTAGCGACTTTAACTCTTTTTCAACAACAATTTCTTTTAACTTTTATATTGCTTAAATAGGAATTTAGCGACCTTTTTAGCACCCCATAGTGACAAAATTTAATCTTTCTTTGTCGATAATGAGAAATCTAGCGACTTTACAACTACTTTTTGGCGACTTTCCGTACACTCTGTTGGAGACACTGGTTTTTTGTGCAATGTAAATAATGGCGGACAATAAGAAGAAGGTTACTGTTCTCCGAGTTGTTATCATGTTATGGTGTTTGATACTGCTAAACATAATAAAGCTTTATAAAACGACAATTTTCGTTTAGTAATACAGTTAATTGAAAATTTATGAATGTACCTATCATATCCATTAATAATTAATGGTTGTTATAAACATAATATAATTATAGGTTATGTTATTTGATACTGCTGAACACGATAGAGCCTTATAAAATATAAGATTGTTTGTGTATTAAGGCAAGAAATTGAAAGAAATATATATAAATGTACCTATCATATCTATTAATATTAATAATAATGGATATTTTATTTGCACAATCTGTCACTCGTATATTTCAAACAGAAAAGAAATAACTGAACTTGGATCATCTAACTTAATCGGAGAAATTTCTTCAGTCAAAGTTGACTTTAGTTTGAGACAAATTAATCTCAGATTAGACTTTATACAACACAAAATTCCAAGTTCAGCTGAAACAAGGATCAATTTAACCTCTGATCTAAGATTAAATGGTTTATACAATCGGGCCTTAGTCAGTCAGTCTACAAGTAGAGCTAGTGCTGAGCGTTCTCGCATACTGTACTGTGTGTACGATGAAAGAGTAATGGAACGGAGAAAAATTCTCTCCGTGGCCGGGATTTGAACCCGGGTTTTCAGCATCAGCACGTAGAGCTGAAAACCCGGGTTCAAATCCCGGCGCCGGAGAGAATTTTTCTCCGTTCCATTACTCTTTCATCGTATGATGACGCAGAATATCTGCATGGAAATATCATATGTACTTCGGTACATTAAAATAATATATATGTACTGTGTGTGTTTTCTCTTGGTAGAGACTAAGCAAATATATATAGCCTACAGACGTGGACAAATTGTTAGACTAAATTAATTATATGTGCAACAAAGCCGTATTTATCGGCAGAAATAATGAACAAAATGTATTTTGCACAGAAATAATGAACAGAAAATTGAGTCAGGAGGTTACTAATATTTTGTGAACTTACTCTTATTCTTCATTAACACGTTGATTTTGTCAGGGATGCTGGAAACCAAAGCTTCACAATTTCTTTGAATATCAGCATCATTTAGCCAGATATCAGACAGTGCTTAAATGAGTCCATGTTTTGTTGTAAGCCTCTTTTTGTTCACTTTGTGCTTCAGTATAGATAACAGATTTTCAATTTCTTTCATGTCCGGTCTTCTTGCAGGCAATGGGAGAATATCTTCTGCAGTATATAATTAAAATACCAGTAGTACCAACACAGCCAGACAAAGTATACTTAACAATTAGAAAAATATACCTGAAGATGTAAACAATCATATTTACAACAATAGAGACTCTGTGAATTATACTGATAGTTGATATGACGAATTATATTATGTTTCCAAGAAAAAGTTTTAGTCTAATAATTTGTCCACGTCTGTAGTTCAATTTAGTCAGTCCAGTTGTTTCCTTTGACTGTTTTTTATGTTCATTATTGTCCTTGCTTTAAGAGTAAACAAACTTATGAAACTCATAGATTCAGACGGAAAGAGTTTATGTTCTATAAAGAGATTTGTTACAATATTCAGATTTTTGGGCTTATTGTTATCAGGATTATACAAAGAGTAAATTTTATTTATTTATGTTCATACAAAATGGAGATTTTCTTTTTCTATTATATTCAGAGATTTTGCTTTGCGTATTTAATGTCTACTCAGTATATCTGAAATAATGTAAATTTCTTTAGAAGTAGATAATAAATGTCATAAAGTGTATCTTTGTTTCACTTCCGTGTGAAATTTAAATCCGAAATCTACATTAAATCCCCTAAGCAAATCATTATATGGGTAAAGGGCGTGTAGACCGAAGTTTTATATGGTACAAATATAAGGAAATTTAATAATATAAATTGCCTAAATGCTACAAAACATTTATACTCGCTAAGATTTTTAATTTAATATATAATTTTTTTTCACTATCTGTATAACATTTTATTCAGGTGCGTTTTAAAATCTTAGCTTGCCTGTATCTCAATTCACCATATTGACGTATACGCCCTTTTTCCGGCAAACCCCTCAATTACAACAGATTGGAGTCGCTTCGCCACAGTCGATTTTAACCTCAATTTCTCTTCTCTAATTTTCTTGGTGTTCTTCTTCTGTGCTTACCTTTCAAATATATAAGAGATTTATTTAGCAGTGTTGCATAACAGTATAGGCAAATTACGCAACGAGTCTAAAATGGTAGTGATTAAGACGCGAGTATGTTTATGAAACGAGCGTAAGCTAGTTTCATAATTTTCATACGAGCGTCTTAATTACCATTATAAGCTAGATATATACGACTATAATTAAATGTCAATGTTTTGAGTTTTTACAAATATCTTACTTTGTTACTTTACTGATAATGAAATGGTGACCATGGGAGTATTTTCAGCGTGTTCTCAACCATTGTAACAGATGGCACGAGTGTGTCTTTTCAGCATGTTCATCTAAATCCTCTGCTACAGAAGTTTAATCATCAAGCATAAAGAATAAAACCCAAGTTATACAAGCCATATCTTTTATAAATTCATCATGGATTAACATAAAGGGCTGAAGAACTAGACTGAACAGTTTCAAAGTGATTATAAATTAAAGGAGGAGTCAAAAGCAAGTCAGCTTGATCTCCGTTCATATAGACCAGTGGTTGCCAAACACCACGAAATTGTGACGTAATAGAAATGCAACCCGCACATCACTATCGCAGGGAGAGGGGTGGAATGGGTATCTCCTTAGATAATGCAGCGAATAACAGTGCAGAGACGGACTGTGACCGGAAAATAAAAGCAATATAGTATTCTACTTATTAACTGTTGGCCTAAGCCTATACACTTTTTTCCATGTTAATTTTTTATCCTGATATTCATTAGTTTTCTATTATTAATGAAATAAAATAATTTTCTTATTTGCCATGAAAAGAACGTGTACTTTACATAAGCAGATATTTGAAATTAGAAAAGCGTACCAGGCTGGTTACGAAGTTGTAAATTACACTGCATACGTAGAAAAAAACGTGGAAGTATTTTACTCCGATTAAGACATAGAAGCCAATATTGTTATTGTTTATTTATTAATGAAATATTCAAATTACACTACATACGTCGAAAAAAGTAGAAGTATTTTACCCCGATTAAGACATAGAAGCCGATAGTTTTTATTGTTCGTTTATTAATGAAAAATTCAAGTTACAGGTAAGGGCGTGGTAGTCTTTATGACAAGAAGAATAATGACAACGTACATTGTTCTTTTATACGCTATTTAAAATTTTACAACAAATTAAGTATCTCATATTTTTGTCATCTGCAAGCACAAAATAGATACTTTTCCTCCCATGCAACTTAAAATTAAGTTTTTACTTACTATCTGTTTTCGAAAAGACATCGAAACATATTATGCTACACACTTGTAACATTACATGCGTACGTCCGCTGCTGATAAATGTCTTTACTTATATCGAAGTGAAGGCTGTAAACAGAGGGTGGGGTATGATGTCATGGTTACGCTTGAGTGGAGGCAGGGGCATGTGTCGCGACACAGCTTTTGGCGATCACTGATATAGACTTTCAGTGCAACAAGATGTTGGTTGGTTCTGGACTAATGCAGCAGATGGCAGGCACGGAGCACTTTTGAGTCTACGCGGTATTTATTGTTTTTTTTTTTCAGGGTTTTGGTTTGGAGAGTTTAACCTGAAAGGAACACTCGTTAAAACACAGGAAATGAACTCAATTTATTAGAATATTATTATATTATCGCGTCTGCCGTTTTGGATTGCTGCTTTCAAGGCTTGCGGGTTGTTGCGCGTACGATATTAATCAATATCGCCTAACTTATGCTTAGTTGGAAATCGATATTTGGAATAACATAATGAATAATTGTGCTTTAACCCTTTGCAGCATAGTGGTTGTTCAGAAGAACCACAGTTTTCTTTCTTTCTCTACAATTATAGAGAAATGTTCCATCATACAATCGCCTCTTGAGGATACATAGAGGTGCCATCTGCGTTTAAAATTGTGTGCAGACTTAAAACTTTGAAAAACTTGATAGAAGCTTTGTTATGACTAGACAGTGGATGCGGGATGACTTATTGTTGAATGTAGGTGCACATTTACTATATGTTACATTTTTGTCATTCAGATCATTGGCTCAACAGGTTTTAAACATAAACAGACGACGTCAACATGCTACTGTATCTCCGTACAGTCAGAAGGAAAAGAAAAATAACGTACTGTAGTACATACCTTGCAAGTTCAGTCCTCGTCATCATTGATGCAATTACCAGCGTTGCAGTAAACGACGATATATTCTCGTAAGTTGTCGAAGCTGAATCGTCTTCGCCTATCGCTTAAACAGTTTTTGTATCGAGAGAATTTCTGAAGAAAACCTCTAAAATGGGGATCACTCAATTTCTTTAGAGGAATATTTGTACTGAGCATCATGTTGCACGTGTCGTTAGACCCGCACAACTAAATGATGATGATGATGATGATGATGATTATTTCTCAGATGTCAATAGTCTATAGTGCGATAATATGCAAAAACGAAGTGAAGTCTGTATCGAAATGAATGGCCATCATTTTCAAAATTGTGTTGAAATATCCATATTATGTTTATTTTTCAATTTAACTTCGTTCTCTATATTGTACGCTAATGTACTGTAGACAGTATAATATACACTGCATAATGAATACGTCCACATGGATAGCTCAATTCGTGTTAATACAGTACTGTATTTTGATTAAACAAAAACCTAATAAAAATTATATCAAACTCAAAATCGCGATATTTCCTAGTTTACGTAAATGGATGAACTACTTTTGTTCCCTCCTATACCTAGTAAAGTGATTTGTTTGTATTTTACGCCAGTATCATCTAACTCCAGTCGTGGAAGGGGGTAACGAACGGTGTTTCCGGTTCTCAACAGTTAATCCAAATTTATAGCTAGTTTAATATTAAAAATATTAGTAAAAATAAAATGATGTTCCTGTATCATGTGCCAATACTTTTTTTTTTTTGAAATCAGGAAATAGATTTTATTTTGTAAATAATTATTTTGTGTTATTGTTGTTGTGATTTCAGTAAAATATATTTAGTTTTACATTATATTAAGAAATAATCATTTTACTTTCTTAAACTTGCTCTTTTCTTATAGGGAAAATATTGAGTGTGTCAATACTTTTTGGTGCCAGTGTAGGTTAACATCGTAATGGTTGATGTATTTTTAATAGATACAAAGTAGCAGTCATTTAAGCTCCTACGTATATTTAGAATGTAATGAGATTATAGTGTGCTATTGTGAAACATAATTCCACATCCAATATATGAGTCCAGCATTGAGGTCAGGGGTTAAGCTGCCGTGGTTACCATAGTTTTCATCTCATTGTATGCCACTCGACAAGCAGGAGTCTGTTACGTATTGTGCTAATTATTATTTTCTGTCCTATATTATATGTTCATAAATAGGGAGTATTCTGGCCCATGGCGTATGGAGAAAAGGTTAGTTGTTCATAGACTGCATTGACTTGGCACAGATACTATCAGGCAAAACTTGCATCTTCTTTATGCTGATTCAAAACTGGACTTCGCACACTGTTCACAATCCATTATAGTGATATAGATTGAAACTACAATTTATATTATTTATTCATTTATTTTACTGACAGAGTTAGTCATGAGGCCTTCTCTTTCACTCAACTAGTATAAAAATACATACAGTAGCAAGTATAAATAACAGAAAAGAAATGAAATAATAATAGTAATAATAATAATAATAACGAAAAGGAGAAGGAGGAGGAGGGGAAGAAGAAGGAGGGGAAGAAGAAGGAGGAGGGGAAGAAGAAGGAGGAGGAGAAGAAGAAGGAGGGGAAGAAGAAGGAGGAGAAGAACAACAAGAACAAGAAGAACATGAACAACAAGAACAAGAACAATATGAACAACAAGAACAAGAACAAGAAAAACAACAAGAACAAGAACAACAAAATCAAGAACAAGAAGAACAACGTGAACAAGAAAAACAAGAACAAGAACAAGGAGAACAAGAACAACAAGAACAACAAGAATAAGAACAACGTGAACAAGAAAAACAAGAACAAGAACAACGAGAAGAAGAACAACATGAACAACAAGAACAACAAGAATAAGAACAACGTGAACAAGAAAAACAACAAGAACAAGAACAACATGAACAACAAGAACAAGAAGAACAAGAACAACAAGAATAAGAACAACGTGAACAACAAGAACAAGAACAAGAAAAACTACAAGAACAAGAACAACGAGAACAAGAACAACATGAACAAGAAGAACAAGAATAACAAGTATAAGAATAACAAGTATAAGAACAACAAGTATAAGAACAACGTGAACAACAACAACAAGAACAAGAATAAGAAAAACAACAAGAACAAGAACAAGAAGAACAAGAACAACAAGAATAAGAACAACGTGAACAACAAGAACAAGAATAACGAGAACAAGAACAACATGAACAACAAGAACAAGAACAAGAATAAGAACAACGTGAACAACAAGAACAAGAAAAACAACAAGAACAAGAACAACGAACACAAGAACATGAACAACAAGATCAAGAACAACAAGAATAATAACAACGTGAACAACAAGAACAAGAAGAATAAGAACAACAAGAATAAGAACAACGTAAACAACAAGAACAAGAACAACAACAAGAACAAGAACGAGTACAATAATAATAATAATAATAATAATAATAATAATAATAATAATAATAGTAATAAAAATTTCAACACGATAAAAAGAATGAATTATTTACGTAAAAATTATAATGAGAACTAAAAACAGTCATCTTTGAGTAGTAATGACTTTGCAAAATTGATGATTGCCGGCATCAACATTACTAGATACATTGAAGTAGCTCCCTAAGATTATTGTATTTATATTTGTCAAATTAGTCGCAACTTCATATCTGTATTCCCTTAATAAATGTGTAGTCCATTGCTGTGGAGAAACGGTTAGCGTGTCTGACCGTGAACGAGCGGGCCCGGATTCAAATTCTGTTTAGGACAAGTTTTAGGTTGAGGTTTCTTCCGACTCTGGACCGTGAATTCATTTCGCTGACATCACCTTCTTTTCATTCACACGTTAGATAGCCATAGCAGTTGATAAAGCCTCGTAAAACAACCAATTTTAAAAATAAATATGTCAAATATTCTGCCAAACACAGAGAACATTGGAAATGGTTTACTGTTTTTATGAAACGCTTCGTCGTTCAGTTAAAATTCAATGTTTTTACCTTCACACATATTCTTGAAGTTATCACATTTTAGGAGCACTAATGTATTGCAAGCGTTTTTCAGCTGTCTCCTGAATATTTCATGGCCTTCTTAATTTCCTTTGTGGTCTAGTAACTAAATTGCGTATGTTTAATCCGTCCTTTAGATCTGAACTAACGCACACGCAACATTACGCTCGTTTGTTATTCTTTCTATTAAACGGTTCTAAAAACCTTTGCATTAATGACACGTGCTAAGATTGTTTGAAATTTCTCGATTCAAGTGTTATTGGAAATGTGTAATATTTTTCGGTGAGGGTTTGATATTTGATCTTATTGTGGATACTTACATTTTTAAAAAGAAACCAGTATCTAGTAAATTAAAACTCGAATTAGAATCGACCACTATCTTTAACGTATCTGATAGATTCCATTGCAATAATCTTATTAAAACACACAATTGTCTTTATCTAGATGCCGGTACCACTTCTATTTCATTTCACTACACGGTCCTTAATGGACAACAGCCTTTTTTGTTATTTTTATTTCAATACTTCAAGACCTTTTTTTCCAGTTGTATAATATATTTTATGCTCGACTATGCCGAAATATAGTAATTATACACCTGGTAGCAGTCCTTTAATGCATGTCATTAAAGTACACCTATTCATTAAAGTTCAGGTGTTCAGCCAATGACAAGTCAGCTTTGTACCGTTATAAGGATTATTCTCGGATATGCAATCGAAAGACAACTAGTGAAAAGTCACGGAGGCTAGAAATCCAATACTGTCGCAGAAGGTTATGTTGTGTTACTATAATAATTAGCATTAATTGTAAATAATATTAAAATAAATTCAATTTGTCATCTCGTTTTTCAATTCTAAATCAATTTCCAGGTTATATCAGAGTAATCTTCATCTTATTCTCTGCCAAGGTCAATGACATTCCGCCTCGGAAAAAATCAATACTTTCTCGTCTGCGCACATCTCACAATTCAGGTCAGTTCGCACATAACCATAAGAAAACCTAATTTTCAATAATTTCAAGTTAGAAATATGGTCGAGCATAGAAAGTCGTATGAAACTTGCCTATAATGGTAATTAAGACGCTCGTATGAAAATTATGAAACTCGGTTGCGCTCGTTTTATAAACAAACATACTTGCGTCTTAATTACTACCATTATAGGCTCGTTGCATAATATACTATAATCTATTTTAAAGCCAACTGTCATTTCAGACTTTAAAAAATATCAATTTCTGTAGAAAAAGTATTGCTTGATTAGAATTCATATACAGGATGAATGCTATGTAATTGTCACTAATTTTAGGGATATTTCAAACAAAAGCGCTTAACACAATTTTCCTCGGTTTTGCTTCCTTTTCGAGATAAAAATTATTTCATATGAAACATTTCATAACGTGTCTTTTGGAAAGCTATTGATTGAATTCCCAATATGCTCAGTCAATTCAAGAGAGCAATGTATTATGATAATGAATTATTGAAATAATTTCAGTTTTGTCCTTCAAATGTGCAGATACTTGTTCCAAACAAATGCCAACTTTTCGTTATGCATAGGAATCTTACAAATTTACATACGTAATTCCTAAATAATTTGCCTTTCTATTCTTTTACAGTTAACATCTTCAAAATTAATACACCTTATTTCTTTGACATAATTTTAAAAATTTCCTTTTCTCTTTTCATTGCAGAAAGGAAGATTTTTCGCACAAAAAGCCAATTTTCGCGAAAATTCGGGACAAATTTACTGTCGAGAAGCAGTCACATTTGAAGACATTATTACAAAACCAACCCTCGCAAAAATTGCTATTTTTCAGGAGAACAATAAAAATAAATAGTACAACACATGTCAGCTGTTTCCGTACAACCGGTATTTATCCTTGTAGCTATTGCACCTGACATGTGTCATTTTTGGAGTCAATAAGCATTTGAAATAGCAGTAATGTGTCCTTAACTCAATTTAATTAAAAATGACTAGGGCTATTTTTGTAATAATGTCTTCATTTATAATAAAGGTTGCGGCAAAATATCCTCCCTAATTTAAAGTTTAAATAAAAAACAGATTGATCAAAATAAGGAAACTTCATTAATATGAATGGTAACTCAACAGTGGGAATTTTTCATTTTTTGAATAACGTGTCTCTCAAGTGGTGTCCTTCACTATCAATGTATTGTTGAATGCGACTTCAGAAATTCTGCATCACTCTAACTAGCATTTCTTGAGGAATAAGACCAATTTCTTCCTGTATTGCATTTCTTAGATCTGGCAAAGTCCTCGGCCAATGTTTGAACACCTCAGCCTTAAGATGCCCCCATAGAAAAAAAAATCGCAGGGTGCAAAGTCTGGTGATCGTGCTGGCCACGTGAAGAAATTAAGCGTCCGGGAAACATCTGAGCAGCGACAACGGAATTACCACTTACCAGAAACGATACCACAGCGTAAGCAACTTCTTAATCCGTCCACGGCATAGTTGGAATTCATTACACATTACAATTTGCACTAATTAAATGTCAGTTCCGTGTATTCAATGTCCTGTTCAATTCTTGTTGTTTTGCGCATGCCATTTGATATCGCTATGGCAACGCACGTAAACCTAAATTTCCCACTGTTTAGATACAGTTCATATTAATACAGTTTCCTTATTTTGATCCATCTGTCCTTATATAAACTTTAAATTAGGGAGGAAGTTTTGCAGCACTCTTTACAACTTGTAAATACACCGTGTCCCGCTTAGAGGGATCGAGAAATAAGTGCAAGTAATGGTTTATTAACAATAGTAATATGCGTTACAAGAGCGGTATGTCGAAGTTTTCATGATCGAGGAAAAGTTTGTAAAAGCGAAACGTAGTTGAGCTTTTTTAATTTCCGAGAATTGAAAGAAAACATACCGCTCGTGTATCGTACATTATTTTGTGCGAAGATCGTTTATTACATACCTGAAAGACGAAATTCTAATTAGTTCCAATGAAATCTCCATCTTGGTTTCTGTTCAATGACGGCAAATTTGGAAAACAAAAATATCTATCTTCAACATTGTTGGTTTAAAATGCTTTCTGTGTTTGCTATTACTCCGGCAGGCCGTGATATACGTCTGTTTTTTTTTTCCCCAGTCCATAAATGCGAACTTAAAACAAACGGTAAGGTTATGTAATGATTTATTTTTCATTTTAATATTTTAACAATATTATTTATATAATATATTGCAGTAATAACATCGGCATCTGGAATCTTGTTGATTTTTTCACGGCTTCCTTAATGTTACTTGCATCACGAATGCTGTAACTTTAGTGGAGTTGTAGAGTTTACTTAATTTTTGCAAATATTTAAAAACAATAATTAACAGTGAAATTTAGGTGAAATTGCAGTGGTAAGTTTCCAATTTATAATTATACTATATTGAACGTCTCTAAAAATAATATGTTAGAAGCCTAAAGCAGTAAAATCAATATGTCACTTAAGCAGTAAGAAGAGGGAAATTGTTATGTGTGTTAGGTTGGGAATACTGAATGTGGAATTTTAGACTTACCGATGATTGGTTTTGTGCGGAAAGCAAGCAAATACGCACGATCTCGCACAAAACTTTTTACATAACTTGATGTAAAAACTCTCCGAGTTTTGGAGAATGCTGAATGCAACTCGATGTGTGCTCCTTGAGTAGCCCTGCAGACATCTAAACGATTGTATTCAACCTCCCGCCAAGTATTCTGTAGCATTTGTGGAGTCACTAGCGCAGCTGCATTTGTGATGCGTTGCCTCAGTTCCTCCAGAGTGTCAGCTCTGCCTCTTTGGTACACATCATCCTTCACAAAGCTTCAGAAAAAAGTCCAAGGGGTCAGATCGGGTGACCTGATTGGCCAGGCGATTGGACCTCGTCTTCCATGTACGACGAACACGGCGCATAACAGATTTTTCTTCTGCTAGCTATAGCACACACTGAACTTTCTGTTGTGGTGTCCACATGTTGACTATGACGTGTGCTCTTAACAAAATGGCGCCAGGCTTGTTTTAGCAACAAAACAAACGAAAGTTACTCATGCATCTGTTTTCAGACTTTGTTTCGTAAACTTGGACAGTTTCTCTGACTTTTCAGATGTAAATCTCAACAATACGGGTTACATCAGCTTCTTGTCTATGCGGATGACGTGAATATGTTAGGAGAAAATCCACAAACAATTAGGGAAAACGCGGAAATTCTAGTTGAAGCAAGTAAAGCGATAGGGTTGGACGTAAATCCCGAAAAGACTAAGTATATGATTATGCCTCGTGACCAGAATATTGTACGAAATGGAACTGTAAAAATTGGAGATTTATTCTTCGAAGAGGTTGAAAAATTCAAATATCTTGGAGCAACAGTAACAAATATAAATGACACTCGGGAGGAAATTAAACGTAGAATAAATATGGGAAATGCCTGTTATTATTCGGTTGAGAAGCTTTTGTCATCCAGTCTTCTGTCAAAAAATCTGAAAGTTAGAATTTATAAAACAGTTATATTACCGGTTGTTCTGCATGGTTGTGAAACTTGGACTCTCACTTTGAGAGAGGAACAGAGATTAAGGGTGTTTGAGAATAAGGTTATTAGAAAAATATTTGGAGCTAAGCGGGATGAAGTTACAGGAGAATGGAGAAAGTTACACAACGCAGAGCTGCACGCATTGTATCCTTCACCTGACATAATTAGGAACATTAAATCCAGACGTTTGAGATGGGCAGGACATGTAGCACGTATGGGCGAATCCAGAAATACATATAGAGTGTTAGTTGGGAGGCTGGAGGGAAAAATACCTTTGGGGAGGCCGAGAGGTAGATGGGAAGATAATATTAAAATGGATTTGAGGGAGGTGGGATATGATGGTAGAGACTGGATTAATCTTGCTCAGGATAGGGACCAATGGCGGGCTTATGTGAGGGCGGCAATGAACCTCCGGGTTCCTTAAAAGCCAGTAAGTAAGTAAGTAAATCTCAACGATATCTTTACCTGGCTTTAAGTGGTGAGCATTTATTTCTGGATCCCTCTAAGCGGGACACGGTGAACTTCTTGGTGTATCTCTGTCACATTTTGCGCTTACCTCTAATAAAATAAATCTTGCTTGTAAGTTTCTACATTTACAAGATGAAGAGCTTGAATACCCGTAAGGCAAAGTTTTGCGGAAACCTCTTTAGTCTCAAATTGTTCCCTATAGTACACGTACTTAGAAGTTACATTGTTGGATGCGAAACTCCAAGGAGGAACGAATCCGACCTGGAATGGACATGTAGACAATGTCCTCTCAACAACACGAGACAGATTCATTTGACGTGGAATGTGCTGCCCTGTAGCGGACAATTACCGCAACACATGGCTGCACAGCCACAATGCATACACACAACACGCTTGTAAACGGCACTGCGCGCCGATGCTCGATTGTCTGCTGTCCATTGTTTTAAATTAGTCACGACAAAGCGCCGGTTTCTCGTGGTTACCAATAGTCGTCGGCATAATATTCTGGATATTATATTGAAATCCATCTTTCCCAACTTCCTGCTTCGTGTAACATCAGAAGAAGTTAATAACGTTTTGACTGCAACACTCCTCAGAATATTCTGTCTTTTGCTTCTCTCTGGATTATTTCCTCTTCCTGAGGGGAATGAACTCTCGACGTTTGGATATTTTCAACAGTAATCTCACTAATTTATCTAGAGACAATCAAAACTCGAGTGGGATTTAATTGACTATTATACGATTACAAGAAAGCATATAAAGATTAGAATAAATAAAGTACTCTAATACAATAAAATATTAATTGACTTGCTAAAATTGTATTTCACTAATGTTAGCTTCACCAGAACGTTTGAACGGAGCCGCCATTTTCAGTTTAGTATCTATTCGGTAAACAATTGACGATCCCAAAGCATGTTTTAAGGCTCATTCACAATGAAAATTAAACATAACGTAAGCGTTAACTTAAGAATATAAACGTTACGGTAAAATCAAGAAGTCATATCATCATTCACGATGGGAACATAAACATAACCGCAAACATACTTGGTAACCATGGAAACATAACAACGACGCCATTTCCTCATATTCTGTCGTATACTTCAGCGCTCCACGCTTGTGTTCTGTTTGCAAATTACGTAAGCATAAGCATGAAAGTTTGGAGTTTGCAAACTTTCATGTTAACGTCTTACGCTAATGTTTATGTCAATGCTTATGTGAATCATTGTGAATGATCCCATTTGGTAGCCTGGGCGCAAACTTCTGTGTTTATGTTACGGTTATGTTTAATTTTCATTGTGAAGAATTTGCAGTTTGAAATGTTGGCAAATAAAGAAACAAATGGTAAGGAGGTGGTAAAAACAAAAGAAAGTATATAAAGATTAGAAAATAAAAAGTTTGAACGGAGCCGCCATTTTTAGTCTACTATCTCTGCGAGAATCAAATGACGATCGCTGTTTATAGTATCGTAAGGAATTTGCAGTTTGAAATGTTGGCAAACAAAGAAACAAATGGTAGGGAGGTGGTAAAAACAAAAGAAAGTATATAAAGATTAGAAAAATAAAAACGTTTGAACGCAGCCGCCATTTTCAGTCGACTATCTATGCGAAAATCAAATTACGATCGCTGTATGTTTATAGTATCGTAAGGAATTTGCAGTGTGAAATGTTGGCATACAAAGAAACAAATGGTAGAGAGATGATAAAAACAGAAGAAAGTATATAAAAGTTAGAAGAAATAAAGTAGCCTAATACAATAAAATAGGTATTAATTGACTTACTAAAAATATATTTCACTAATGTTGGTTTAACCAAAATGTTTGAACGGAGCCGCCATTTTCAGTTGACTATCTATGCGAGAAATAAATGACGATCGCAAAGTATGTTTTATTCAGATGATGAGGAAATGGAGTTATATGAACATATTTTGTTAATGAAAAGAAAAAGTAGGCCTAAAATTGAAGCCAGAAATATCTAAAAATCATATTGTTATCTGACGAAAATAAGGGCGAGTTTTGGACATTGGTTTCGATTTGAATGGTGATACGTTTAGGCGTTATTTCAGGTTCAGTGGACCACAGTTTTTTGCCATTCATGATATGATAGAGAATTCTTTCCTATGTTCTGATTAAAATTATGTAAACGTTAAGACATATAGATACATTATTTCAAATGTTTAATTAATACTATTAAATCTCATCAAAATAAAATATAGCCCTATTTATTTTCAGATAATCTGATATTTGTTTCCAGATTTCTTCTTTAAGTTTCGTGTTTTTATAGTTTTCATCGCGTGTATCATATAAATAAGCCTAAGGGTGACATCGTACAAGTTCGATAAGTTTCTGAGTCTGCAATTATCAGCCATCTTTCCTCATTTTCAAATAAATACAATACAATTCATCGCCACCTGCGATGTCTTTTTCTACATTCAATCGTCATAAAGAGTACAAATGTCAAACATCTTTGATAAATATGTCAAGAAAATTCGCTGAGCTACCGATCCCAGCGAGAAACTCGCACGAGGTTTTTGCCTCGAACGAGAAAGTCTTCCAGTGTGTGGACGTCCATTTGAATCCACGTTATCAATCTTTGAATTTTCTCGCAACACATTTCCCGCTAGCGAAAACTCTTCAAGTGTGTTACGGGCCTTACTGTCGACCACTTTTTCCATTTTCGAGGTCTAATTCGTTCACTAGTAGGCCTAATAAGTTATACTGCCTATTGCACATTTTGAGTTTCTAAATACTGTAGCATTGAAATGAGTTTCAAATTCAAATACCCTTTTTTTTTCTTTTCTCTTCTCTCCTCTCTCTCTCTCTCTCTCTCTCTCTCTCTCTCTCTCTCTGGCATGTTTGGATTATCAGGAATTTCGAAATAGAAGAACAACACTATTTGTAACATTTTTCACTGCAGTTCATTATTTAAGAGTTACTGTGTAGATGGTACGGATAATTGCCACATTCTGTGGATCTTATTACAATTGTTCGATAATAGTACATTATGCAACGAGCCTATAATGATAGTAATTAAGACGCCAGTATGTTTGTTTATGAAAGGAGCGCAAGCGAGTTTCGTAATTTTCATACGAGCGTCTTAGTTACCATTATAGGCAAGTTTCATACGACTTTTTATGCTCGACCATATTTCTAACTTGAAATTATTCAGAAGTATTCATTTTATTCGTATCTGACTGGAGATCGGAAGTGACCTTGTGCATAGCTCGTAAATTGTGAGATGTGCGCAGACGCGAAAGTATTGATTTTTTCCGAGGAACAATAATGTCATTGACCTTGATGTAATCTAGAGAATAACATGAACTAATTTTGATATAACCTGGAAATTGATTTAGAATTGAAAAACGAGATGACAAATTGAATTTATTTGAATATTATTTACAATTAACGCTAATTATTATAGTAACAGAACATAACCTTCTCCGACAGTATTGGATTTCCAGCCTCCGTGACGTTTCCCTCGTTGTCTTTCGATTGCATATCCGAGAATAATCGAAAACCTGAACTTTAATGAATAGGTGTACTTTAATGACATGCATTAAAGGACTACTACCAGGTGTATAATTACTACATTTCAGCATGGACGAGCATAAAAATTAGAAACTGATTTACTACAATTGAAGTCATAAGTTAAGATTGTTGTAATAACAAGTGAATAAATAGTCCACACATTGCAGAAAATCTACATCTTATTTAATTTGTTACAAGTTATGATACATACTCACTAGATACAGCTGCAGGGTTGTTTCACTTGTACACTGTATAATGCGCTTTTCGCTTGAAAAATATCATTTTACTGATAAATCACTATTTAACAGCATTCTTCTCGTGATTTCGCAATTTGATAGGAAATTCGCATTTTTTTTTCGCACTTTCAATTGAACAGTCCACTGCAAGAACGATGGGTGTCACTTTCTTGTCGAAAATGAACCAAGACTGCCAATGCATAGCTTGAAAGGGACGATAGGATAAACTTAAATGAATAGAAAACCTGAAAAATACTTTCTATCCCACATTTTAAAAATTCGTAGATTTCGCAAATGAAAAATTTTCCAGCCCACACCGTAATGAAAATTCACGTTTGTGTTTTGTTATTTATCCTAGAAAGCGTTGTTGCATATTATTATGCAAATTTCCGTACTAAATAGGTTATCCATTACATATATTACTGTGTAGCTTATTCTACTCAATTATAAAAGTATAGACATGACAATTTGCTTGATCCAAGCGGAAATAATATGTATGATCATTGCATATTCATGACTGGCAATTGGAGTTTCACATTCCATAGCATAACGAGATCATCCCGCATTCCTGAATCTACATTGCGTTGATCTGTTTGAAGCAAAATGGATGTTTTTTATCTCTTGGAAGCATTCGGAGAATTTCGCTTTTGTAAAAAAAATATCTAGTGAGTATGCATCATAACTTGTAACAAAGTAAATAAGATGAAGATTTTTCGCAATGTGTGGACTATTTATTCACTTGTTATTACAACAATCTTAACTTATGATCTTCAATTGTAGTAAATCAGTTTCTACTTCTTACGTTTTGTGATTAAATGCACGGTTAATTAGAAAATTAGGTTGGAAGTTTCAGCAGTCCGGCAACATCGCCGCTAACACACTGCTCTTTCTTCTCGTAAGAGGTCAACGAACTAAGATCTGTCTCCCTACGTAAGGCATGTCAAAGTAAAACATAGATGGCATTTGCCATAGCAGTGGTTTAATTTTCTACATTGGCCACCATTTCATCTGCAAGGTGATTTAGCAAGATTTTCTATCAGGATTTAAGAGTCTACTGCAAGAATGATGGATGTCATTTGCAATACATTTTGCAGGAGAAGCAATTGAAAGTTTGAAATGCTTAGCGCTCAAAGCTTAACTGTGATTTTCTGATCATTACTGGACAATGACTATCAGTGTTAATGCCATATAACTCTCTATGTACATTCTACATGTGTTAAGCTATGCATTCGGTACACATCCGTACAGAACGTAATTGTACTTAAAAAAACTTTCGGTACTCACAAATTATCAATGTTTTACTTCTTGGTTCCACTAGAAAGCTGTATTATATTATTGCATTAATGATACACTTAAAAAAAAGTGAACTCTATCAATAGTAAAACAAAAACAAAAAACTTTTTATCTTCTGAAACAGAATACAGACAATGCTTTTATTATGTTTACTATGACAAGAAACTAGCAACTAACTTTCGGGCAATCGAGCTCTCAGCTGAGCTGTTAATGATGACTTTCTTGAAAAACTTCGCTTCCTGCAACTCTGAGGATTTTATGCTTGATTGCACATTCACGCTACGTATGCTTAAATGAACTCACTGGCATACATATGCGTGAATGCACGCACTCGTCTACGCTTGAGTTTGTAGATTCCGGAATATGAATTATTTCTCTATGTAAATTGCGAAGCAAGCTGATGACGTGTGCACGTAAATTGCGGAGTAGAGGACAGATGGAAATGCAAGTAAATTGCGGAGTAGAGGAAAGATGAAAATGCACGTAAATTGCGGAGTAGAGGAAAGATGCAAATTTACGTAAATTGCAGAGTAGAGGAAATATGGAAATGCACGTAAATTGCGGAGTAGAGGAAAGAAGGAAATGCACGTAAATTGCGGAGTATGGAAAAGTAGCTATCAAAATGGTTAACAAATGCGTGTGTGAACGCATGTGACATTTTTCGTATGTATATTTATGCATGCGCCAACAATGCTTTAATTGATTTACCAACACCATCTAATATTAGAACGTGATGAAATTTTGGTCTACGTATGTGTAAATACATCCTCGCGTTACACGTAGAAGACATGCACGCATTTATTTAGGTATAATGCATGTCTGTGCGCACCCACAAGTTTACTTACGAGTACATAGAATTCCCGCACTCGTATGTGTACTCGTATGAGTGAATTTATGCACATCATCATCATCATCATCATCATATACATACAGCGAAAAGGTTTTCTGTTTGCCCAACTGCGCGAAAGCACGTTCAGAATTACTTCAGCAAACAGGTCGACTGCGCGCGAGTCTTTATTTGCGACTTGGTAATGTTTGCACAAAACTGTTGGTAGCACTGTTATCATTAGTCAGTTTTTGTGAGAGTAACAACATTTTTGTTGACCGTGCCTTCGAGTACTTCTCTAATTTTTTATCAGTTATTTACAATTAATGTTTCAAACAATGGTCAGTACATCCCTTTAGTATTTTGTTTGTTGCCAAACAAAACAGCAGTTACGTGTGAAAAAGTATTAACTCAAATGGTAAATGCTTGTGATGATATGAATATTAAGTTTCAATCGTCAATCGTCAATAATTGTGCCTGATTTCGGAGTACGTAGCTATACACAAAGCTGTTGGTCAGGTGTGGCTATTTTCATCAATAGTAGATTGTAGTTCATAGATTTCAAAAAGGGGTATGACTCGGTTAAGAGAGAAGTTTTATATGATATTCTTATTGAATTTGGTATTCCCAAGAAACTAGTTCGATCAATTAAAATGTGTCTCAGTGAAACATACAGCAGAGTTCGTATAGGTCAGTTTCTATCAGATGCGTTTCCAATTCAGTGTGGGCTAAAGCAAAAAAATGCACTATCACCTTTACTTTTTAACTTCGCTCTAGACTATGCCATTAGGAAAGTCCAGGATAACAGAGAGGGTTTGGAATTGAACGGGTTACATCAGCTGCTTGTCTATGCGGATGACGTGAATATGTTAGGAGAAAATCCACAAAGTTACACAACACAGAACTGCATGCATTGTATTCTTCACCTGACATAATTAGGAACATTAAATCCAGACGTTTGAGATGGGCAGGGCGTGTAGCACGTATGGGCAAAACCAGAAATGCATATAGAGTGTTAGTTGGGAGGCCGGAGGGAAAAAGACCTTTAGGGATGCCGAGACTTAGATGGGAAGATAATATTAAAATGGATTTGAGGGAGGTGGGATATGATGATAGAGAATGGATTAATCTTGCTCAGGATAGGGACCAATGGCGGGCTTATGTGAGGGCGGCAATGAACCTCCGGGTTCCTTAAAATCCAGTAAGTAAGTAAGTAGATTGTAGATTCATTTGACGCAGGCCTGTGGAGGAAAATTCAGGCGCTATTTTCCGATTATGAAAAAAATAAAACCGATATAGGTAAATGGTTACACTGCGTGTTTGGTTTGGCTTTTCTCTCTCCCGACGAAGTTGGGGATGCTTTTGTTGAAGATTTAATGAGCATTAAACCCGACAGTGAAAATGTTACATGTTTTGCTGACAACGAACTTCATACATTCAGAATGTGGGTTTCCTCCCCAAATTTTGGTTTCCTATGCTATAAGTTCTGAAAGAACAACCAATGCTTGTGGGGCATTCCACAGGGCTTTCGGCCTTAATTTTCATAGTGCACATCCATATATATATATATATATATATATATATATATATATATATATATAATTTAGTTGACGCTATCGTTCAAACTCAGACAACCACCTACCTTAAAATGAATGATACAGATAGGTCTCATGATCTAACAATAAACGTGAAAAACATGTGCAGTATATACAGGAATTGATTTTGAAGTACAGAAATGGAACTATGACACGTTTTAATTTTTTAAAAAGCGTTTCTTATTTTTTCTTTGTAGGTTATTTTACGAGGCTTTATCAACAGCTTAGGTTATTTAGCGTCTGAATGAGATGAAGGTGATAATGCCGGTGAAATGAGTCCGGGATCCAATACCGAAAGTTACCCAGCATTTACTCATATTGGGTTGAGGGAATACCCCGGAAAAAACCTCAACCAGGTAACTTGCCCCGACTGGGAATCGAACCCGGGCCACCTGGTTTCGCGGCCAGACGCGCTAACCGTTACTCCACAGTTGTTGACGTTTCTTATTATTATCATAAGGAATGAAGAAATCGAAAAATCGAAGGAGAATTGGGAGGAAAATTTAAAAGGTACGCAAAACGCGTCCTTGCAAGTGGGTTGGGGGCTGTACAAAACTAAATATGTGAGCTCCAAGCCTGTTGGCCACTAGTCTCACTCCGGGTTACGCTGCTCCCCTGAAGGAGCTCTATAAAATTTTGAAGGAGAAGCCGAAATTGGACGTAACCTCTTAGGTACCACATACGCGAGGGGGGCTGAGATTGATCAATTGATCACGGAACGGGGCGAGGAGGAGTTGGCTGGTGTTTGCCGTTAGGATGGCAAGACGCCGTCATCTGTTGTTCGATGACAAAGCATGTGAAGGCCGTCGGAAGAAGCGCCGTGAAATCTAATCTGCAATTTGAGAGGTTCCTGTCCTTTCAATTTGCGACTTATTAAGTGACCTCGTATATTTAATAGACTATTTATATTATCTGAACTAGGGCATACATCGTTTATAATAAGGGTGGAATATGTATGGGGAAGGGCATATAGGTCCGTGGCCCATTTCTTATAGGGCTCATCCCGACATTTGTCTTACGCCTGAGGAAAACCACGGAATACCTTAGGCGAGATGAGTTGTCTCATGTATAAGAGACTAGCCAATTTGGCTATTATGTAGGAGGTGATTGTTGTCATGAGCCTTGTTGAATCGTCTCAATTTTGAGACAAGCCATTTGGCTATATGATGGCTCAATTACGAAGAGGGGGAGAGATGTAATTAGTTGATTAATTTAAGTAATTAGGGAGATTAATGGGGATATGAATGAAGATAGTTTCCATGTCTTTTTCAGTACCTTGATGATTGCCCCATTCTGGGCATGAGAATATGACAAAGCATTTTTAACCATACCTATGACTGGTGTAACTTAGCAGTCATAGAGAGTCCTAAGTCTCTGAAACTGGGAAAGAAAATGCTGTAGTGCCAGCTCAACTTGTGTTTTCCTCCGCGCGCAGTTGACTAAAAAATTGATCACCGCGCGCAGTTGCCCTGTTTCGAAAAGTGACCGCGCGTGCAGTTGACCACTTCAGGGTAGGTAAAATTTTTGGATCTGCGCGCAGTCGGGATCCCCATGCTGTACAATACTTACTGTCCCGCGCCGTGGCGTCGTGGTCTAAGGCATCCTGCCTAGAACTCGCGTTACGGAATGCGCGCTGGTTCGAGTCTACATGGAGGGAAGAAATTTTCTCATGAAATTTCGGCCAGTGTATGGGACCAGTGCGCACCCAGCATCGTGATGCACTTGGGGAGCTACGATAGGTAATGAAATCCGGTTTCGCAAACCAGCTACAACGGCTGGGCGGATCATCGTGCTAACGATACGATACCTCCATTCTGGTTGGATGATCGTCCACCTCTGATTCGGCATGTGGGCGTAAGGCCAGCAGCCGGCTGGTTGGTCTTGGCCCTTCATGGGCTGTAGCGCCATGGATTTTTACGATACTTACGATCGAAGTAGATATTTACTTGTGCAATATTTGAAGTATGAGATAATTTCAGTGATTTTAAAAATCGAATGTTTATAAACCTGTTTTCAATTACTTCAAAATATTACAAATATCAGCAGTTTAGAATGCATTATTCATTACGTGAGGGATGGGCCAATAATGTATTACGTAATTAGGTAATTAGATATTTTGCAATAAGCATGTTTAATATTACAGTTTCGGGGTAAATCGCTTGTATGAATCAATTCCAAGTTGCTTCAGTGCCGGCAAGATCTCTAGTCACTTCACCCAGACATATTAGTAGTAATTTATTCTCCAGTACAATATCAATAAACCATCTGGATTGCTCGTTATTTATTTTTTTATCGTATAACAATAAACGTAATATTTGCTTTACTGTAACTGTGCTTTCATGAGTAAAAAAACAGAACTCGCATTTATTTAAACGCTACGTATGATGGGTAACATTGTTCTGAATGTTGATTAAAATTAGTCAAAAACATAAAACATTATTTTAAATGAAAAGTTGCTTGTTTTCATCATTTTAAAATGTAATTACCAAAATATGCAGAGCGTAAGTAAAATTCTACATGCTTTTATTTAAAAAATTCACAAATTTTATTCATATGAATAAAATATTTCATCACAAAAATATAATTTGTTTAAAGTACATAGGTTGATTAAAAATAAATTTGCTTATCCCATAAACCAGAATTGCGAGTTTTTTGTAAGTTGGAATATTGCTGACGTATTTATAGAAAGTTCATTACAAAGTGACATGTTAATAAATACTTTGCATCGCATTAGATTACAGTAACTTTCAACATAATGACCAGGCTTCGCATTTTTGTCACGCTGAATTTATCGAGGAGTATAGCCTTGTAAGAAGGGAGTTCAAATGTCTGGCGCTCACTGCATAAGTGGTGGTACAGTAGGCCTACGGTGAATGTAAAATATAATGGAGCATATCAGGACAACACTGCAACTTAATTTGACGCCATTAATTTTGTTTGCTCTTTCTCTCTCGCTGTTATTTATACTCGCTTTAACATCTCTGGTCATATCGCGAGTTAATCTTCTGTGTGAAATCCGAAGGCCTAGGTACTATTGTTGAGACTGGTTCTATTGTTGTGAACTAGATGGCGACTGTAATATATATTACTGATTTGTTATGAATATGATTTCGGTGATGAATGAGGCCGGTGATATTCAGGGATGTTGTGGCCCGAATTCCCTGACATTTCGCTTACGGTTAAGGGAAAACCCTGAAAAACTTTAACCAGGAAATTCAATCCTACCGGGAATTGGACCCAGGCCCTCTGCGTAAGAGATCAGCATGCTGACCTCTACACTACAGACGTGGTCGACGTCATTGATGTACCAGGAAAAACTACTCCATTCAATATACTGTACTTCTTGTGAAAAAAATGCGAAGTCTGATAATGACTTTCTTGAAAAACTTCTCTTCCTGCAACTCTGAGGATTTTATGCTTGATTGTACATACATGCTACGTATGCTTAATGAACTCACCGGCATACATATGCGTGAATGCTCGCAGTCTACGCCTGAGTTTGTAGATTCGGGAATAGGAATTATTTCTCTATGTAAATTGCGAAGCAAGCTGATGACGGGCGCACATAAATTGCGGAGTAGAGGAAAGATGGAAATGCACGTAAATTGCGGAGTAGAGGAAAGATGGAAATGCACGTAAATTGCGGAGTAGAGGAAAGATTGAAATGCACGTAAATTGCGGAGTAGAGGAAAGATGGAAATGCACGTAAATTGCGGAGTAGAGGAAAGATGGAAATGCACGTAAATTGCGGAGTAGAGGAAAGTTTGAAATGCACGTAAATTGCGGAGTAGAGGAAAGATGGAAATGCACGTAAATTGCGGAGTAGAGGAAAGATTGAAATGCACGTAAATTGCGGAGTAGAGGAAAGATTGAAATGCACGTAAATTGCGGAGTAGAGGAAAGATGGAAATGCACGTAAATTGCGGAGTAGAGGAAAGATTGAAATGCACGTAAATTGCGGAGTAGAGGAAAGATGGAAATGCACGTAAATTGCGGAGTAGAGGAAAGATTGAAATGCACGTAAATTGCGGCGTAGAGGAAAGATGGAAATGCACGTAAATTGCGGAGTATGGAAAAGTAGCTATCAAAACGGTTAAGAAATGCGTGTGTGAACGCATGTGACATTTTACGTATGTATATTTATGCTTGCGCCAACAATGATTTAATTGATTTACCAACACCATCTAATATTAGAACGTGATGAAACTTTGGTCTACGTATGTGTAAATACACAAGTAGAAGACATGCACGCATTTATTTAGGTATAATGCATGTCTGTGCACACCCACAAGTTTACTTACAAGTACATAGAACTCCCGCACTCGTATGTTTATGAGTGAATCTATGCACATCATCATTATCATCATCATCATCATCATCATATACATCATAGTTTAGGCCCTTAGGCCTGTTCCATTTCCAGGAAATCAGAACTGTACTTTCCATATCTTTCTGTGCCTGCCAAGATCCCTTCTACTGGTTGATACAGGAACATCTGTACAGGAGTGCGGTTTATGTCCATTCTCTTCATATGTTGGTACCACTGCTGTCTAGAAGAGTCTATGAAGTCAAGAAGACTTTGTATTTGTAACTCTTCACGAATTTCACAGTATCTCTTCTGATCTTACTCCACAATTGATGGTAATAATTTAACCATTCTTGTTCTGAAATGGTATTCAGCTGCAGTTCATCTTTTTCCTGTCTGTCTAGTTTTTTTTTAGTATTTTATATGCATTTCTTTGGCGTCCATGTAAATCATGTTCCATCCTATTAACGAACATTTCCCAACTTCTTCTATTCAATATTGTTATCTCTTTTTTAACTATTGCAGACTATCTTTTGTATTCTATATTGTCCTGGATAGATCGTAACCCTAGATACTTTAAATATGCATCTTTCTTCTCCTTTATTAATTTTTCCAAGTCTTCATTCCAAATTGGGGGGCCTTTTTTATTTCTTCTTTTTTTCCTCCTTCCTAAAGCTTCATCTGCAGACTTAATAAGTATGGACTTCAAAATTTCCCATTCTTCTTTTAAATTTAAGCGTAAAGGCGTTTGCAGTAGATATTGATTTATTCGATTTTGATATAGGAGTCGAATACTTTCTTCTCCTAGCAAGCTTATTCTGAATACCTCTTCTGCTTGCTTTGGCTTGGGTTTTAATTTCCTCCAACTTTGTGGTATTAACATTTTGGAAATAAGTAGGACGTGATCAGAATTAATATCAAATCCTCTATAGACTCTTGTATCTTGTACTAAAGGTGCAATTTTCTTGTTTACCAATACATAATCTATAATAATTGTTCTGCTTCCTCTGGCACACACACATACATTTATTTACAAATGATGCGCGCGCATGTCTATATATATGCGCACTTATAAATGTTTTGTAATATGTGCAAAAAATTTTGATGTTACGTTATGTATTGTAAAGCTTAATGAAAATCAAATTAAAAGGAAAAAATGGACAATATTAAAAATTCTTTTGTGCGAGATCGTGCGTATTTGCTTGTTTTCCGCACAGAACCAATACGCGGTAAGTGTGAAATACCACATTCAGTATTCCCAACGTAACACACATAACAATTTCCCTCTTCTTACCGCTTAAGCGCGACATTCATTTTACTGCTTTAGGCTTTTGACATATTATTTTTAGAGATGTTTAACATAGTAATAATTATAAATTGGAAACTTACCACTGCAATTTCATCTAAATTGCAATGTTAATTATTGTTTTTAAATATTTGCAAAAATTAAGTCAAGTCTACTACTCCACGAAACTTATTGCATTCCTGATACAAGTAACATTAAAGAAACCGTGAAAAAAATCAACAAGATTCCAGATGCCGATGTTATTACTGTAATATGTTATATAAATAATATTGTTAAAATATTAAAATGAAAAATAAATCATTACATAACCTTACCGTTTGTTTTAAGTTCGCATTTATAGACTGGGGGAAAAAAGATAGACGTATATCACGGCCTGCTGGAGTATAGTAAACACAGAAAACATTTTATAGCAACAATGTTGAAGATAGATATTTTGGTTTTCCGAAGTTGCCGTCATTAAACAGAAACCAACATGGAGATTTCATTGCAAATAATTAGAAATTCGTCTTTCAGGTATGTAATAAACGATCTTTGCACAAAATAATGTACGATACACGAGCGGTATGTTTGTTTTCATGTTCTCGGAAATTAAAAAAGCTCAACTACGTTTCGCTTTTTCAATCTTTTCCTCGAACATGAAAACGTCAACATACCGCTCTTGTAACGTATATTACTATTAATTACATTTGACATTTTCGTTTCGAGTGCAGCGGAAAGGAAAAGCTTGAACTTACTTTCAATTTCACTGCTTCTTCGAGGTGAGGCATACTTTATACATAAGTTTCCGAAATCCGGCGTTAACGGAAAACTGTATCAACAATCCTCTGCTTAAGCATGCATCCATGTACTTCCTCCGCCTTATTCCAGCTAAGCATTACTATGAATAATACATCCACCCTAACCCTCTTCGAACTGGAGCAAAGTAGCTTTATCTCTTGGTTTGCAATTTATTTCGGTATCCTGGGTTCAAAGCGGGATTCTTGTGCGACGCAGAATTTCTTTAAAATATGTAATGCATTCACCCATAGAGGTTTAAAAATGTGTTCTTCCTATGGTTGCAAAAAGGAATAGCCTATAACATTAACCATATTGTCAGTAGACGAAAATTAACAGCTGTTTTGTAATTGAAGATTTATTTTCAATATTTTAAAGCAAATTAATAATAATAATAATAATAATAATAATAATAATGATTTATTTAACCTGGCTGATTTAAGGCCATACGGCCTTCTCTAACACTCAACCAGGAGTAAAAACTGCGTTACAAAAAAACACTACAAGTTTACAAAGTATACTACAATTTTACACACAAAACTGAATAAGATAATAATAATAATAAAATGTAAACAACAAGTAAGTAGAAATCAGACATAATATATAACATACAGAAAGAAAGAAAAAAGCATAATAACATATGAACAGCAGTTCAAAATAAATTAGACATACAAAGTATAAAAAATAAGACAATTATTGACAATAATAATAATAATAATAATAATAATAATAATAATAATAATAATAATAATGATAAAAAGTAAGAATAATAATAATAATAATAATAATAATAATAGTAATAATAATAATACTAATAGTGGTAATAAAATAGTGCAGTACAAAGCATACAATGAATACAGTATTTTTAAGTACACACAGTAAGGAAAATTATGATTATATATAGCTCAACTTATCACATTAGAGATATATCATTATCGGAAAATATGAAAACAAAAATATACAAAAGTTAAATATCACTAGAACATTAAAAAAATGTGAATATGTGGAAACATGCAATACAACACTTGTCACAATAGTTAGTTAGTTTGGCAACTCGTCATAAGATAATTTTCTAACTTGGATTTGAAAGATTTCAATGTTCGGCAGCCCTTGACTACAGGCGGCAGAGAGTTCCAGTGACGAGAGGTAGCAATAGTGAAAGATGAGGAATACATGTTGGTGTGTATCTAATGCCTACCCACTTCACTTGCGTTATTCGGGTTCCGCATATTGCGGATAGATGGCAGGACTGTGACTCATTTTCAATTTGTACACCACTTTACGTGAATCTGTGTAGAGTTATGTCGTGTACTAGGGTGAGTATATGGGTAAGTGTAGTGTAGGGAATAGGTGAGGATGATGATGGTGAGGAAAGGAGAAGAGGAAACCCGGTGCCGGCACGTAGCCCACTCCTGTCGAATAGCAACAAGGGGGCCGCCAGGCTAAGTTTCCGTCCGACGGAAGAATCACTATTTTTATTTTATATTATTGGGTTATTTTACGACGCTGTATCAACATCTAGGTTATTTAGCGTCTGAATGAAATGAAGGTGATAATGCCGGTGAAATGAGTCCGGGGTTCAGCACCGGAAGTTACCCAGCATTTGCTCGTATTGGGTTGAGGGAAAACCCCGGAACCTCAACCAGGTAACTTGCCCCGACCGGGATTCGAACCTGGGCCACCTGGTTTCGCGGCCAGACGCGCTGACTGTTACTCCACAGGTGTGGACAAGAAGAATCACTATTAACAGTGACATACGCCTTCTCTTCATATGCACTGCGGAGAGATTTGGGATTTAACCCAGGCATATTGGTACACAATTTAGTAATTAAAAGTACCGCCATCTCTCCTAGTCCCGAGGTAGAAATTACATGAAAATTTCTGATCCCGCCGGAAATCGACCCCGGGCCGGTTAGTCTCGAGGCTGACGCATTGCCGCAGAGCTGACTTGGCGGACTAAAGCAAGATTATCTTTTAAAGCATTTTAATCTATCCCGTAGTCATTTACAGTAATCTGATCCGCCGATTCAGTACAATCCGTTTGAGTCTAAAGAAAGCAGCAAGACAATACAGTGCAGTCTTGTGACGAAAATCCAAGCGTCCCCATACCGGTAAGGCATTTGTCACAATAATGTTCAAGTCTGAATATTTTCGACAAAGTAAATATTGTTTCAACGCCGTGAAAATGGCGCAAATACGAGTATTAAGGATATTGCTGGAGAACTTACTGTAATATATTTTATTTTTTTATTTATTTACTTATTTGTTCATTTTCTTGCTTACGTATTCATACATTTATTTATTTATTTATTCATTCATTTGTATATATATTTATTTATTTATTTACTTCTTTACTTATTTAATTATTTACCTGTTTATTTACTTAATCACATACGACCGTATTCATAGACATTCTTAGCGCGGGCTTCCGATGGATGATCAGCGAACTAACTTTTTCGTATTCATAAACCAGTGTGATCGATATGATATGATATGAATCCTGTACAAGTAATCAGTCGATAGCCGGGACTAGTTTAGCACGCTCGTAGCGCGGGCTAGCAAAATGTCTATGAATAGCACCCATATTGCCCACACCTGTGGAGTAGCGGTTAGCGCGTCTGGCTGCGAAACCAGGTGGCCCGGGTTCGATTCTTGGTCGGAGCAAGTTACCTGATGAGGTTTTTCCGGTGTTTTCCCTCAACCCAATATTAGCTAATGCTGGGTAATTTCCGGTGCTGAACCCCGGACTCATTTCACCGGCATTATCACCTTCACCTCATTCACACGCTAAATAAACTAAGATGTTGATAAAGCGTCGTAAAATGACCTACTTAAAATCAAATTTATTTATTTATTTATTTATTTATTTATTTATTTATTTATTTATCTAATCCTGTACTTAAAAATGGCTTTTAAGGAACCCGGAGGTTCATTGCCGCATTCACATAAGCCTACCATCGGGCCCTATCCTGTGCAAGATTAATCCAGTCTCTATCATCATATCCCACCTCCCTCAAATCCATTCTAATATTATCCTCCCATCTACGTCTAGGCCTCCCCAAAAGGTATTTTTCCCTCTGGTCTCCCAACTAACACTCTATATGTATTTCTGGATTGCTCATACGTGCTACATGCCCTGCCCATCTCAAACGTCTGGATTTAATATTCTTAATTATGTCAGGTGAAGAATACAATCCGTGCAGTTCTGCGTTGTGTAACTTTCTCCATTCTCCTGTAACTTCATTCCTCTTACCCCAAATATTTTCCTAAGAACCTTATTCTCAAACACCTTTAAATGCTGTAGATATATGAATTTTAGGAAATAAAAGTAATGTGTATTAACGTTGTGTTTTTTATAATGAATTAACAACTCTAAAATGATAATAATAATAATAATAATAATAATAATAATAATAATAATAATAATAATAGTAAATAATAATAATAATAATAATAATAATAATAATACTTTATTGCCAGATTAAAGATACACATTTCGTTTTTGTATAAAAGACTGTAGCACCCCCAGAAAAAGTTACATACTCGTGCTCAGGGAGCATTCCACATAATGTTAAGACATTTTGTTAAATAACAGTTAAAAGTTAAAAAAAAGAAGAAGAAAAACACCAATTCACTTATGATCGATATATCGTTGCTTTGTTATCAGAACTCTCGCTTTCGCTATTATATTTTCTGCGATTTAACAATCCTATTAAATAAAGCACAGACTTTATCCCGCATAATTTTGGTGGTGCTGAGTTGAAAGAGAATTTAAAAGCATGAATTGAAAATCAATGAGACTACACGGAAAATCTTTCTCGTATTCTTACGTGATTAGATTATTACTTCACTTTGAAGCTTTAAATGCTTGGGTCAACGACATATCGATTCCGAGCATATCACTATGAGTGCAACCTTTCAATAAATCGGTTTAAAAACGCCAGTTATTTAAATAAGTGTTTTTTAATTTATATTGCAACCGAACTTCATCTCGAACTGATTTCAAACAAAGCAGAAGAGGTTCCAATTAAGTGCCCTATAACCTCGGCAGTTGCGAGCGTCGTTAAAAAAAAACCGTAATTTAAAAAAAATATTTACAAACTATGTGTTTCAGACACTACAATAACTATTTCTATCAAGATGCAAGAACCACATTTCTATACTTTAGATCAAAATAATCTATAGGCTACTAATAATAAATCTGTAGCCGAAATTTTTCTGGTAATTTTCGATTTTCCAAAAATAATTGGTCCTAACATATATAATTAACCACCCTGAAACCGAAAATTGCTTTTTTGAAATTTTTGTTTGTATGTCTGTCTGTCTGTCTGTCTGTATGTTTGTTACCTTTTCACGCGATAATGGCTGAACCGATTTCGATGAAAATTGGAATATAAATTAAGTTCGTTGTACCTTAGATTATAGGCTATATGGCATTCAAAATACATTATTTAAAAGGGCGGTTATAAGGGGACCTGAATTAAATAAATCGAAATATCTCGCTTATTATTGATTTTTGTGAAATATGTTACATAACAAAGGTTTCTTTAAAAATGATTTCTGATAAGTTTTATTCTCTGAAAAATTTAGATACGACTGATATTTAATGAGATAAATGAGTTTTAAAATTAAAATAACTGCCATCTAAGGCGGTGTATTGAAATAAAAAACAAATGACTTCGTCTATAAGGGGCTTTGGACATAACTCGAAAGCTATGAAACATAGCCTACAGACAATGTTTATGTGTTTGTATGAAGCTAAATTAACCGATTTGTATAAATAATTATTATTTCATCATTGGAATGTGTAGTTTCTCTGGATGGACATAATGCTATAATGTTATTACAGTAACTTGTGAGTGAATTGAGGACAGGTAAGATTAAAATAGCTTCTTATGCACAGAAAACTTGATAGGTTATTCTGTATATTCATTTCCTGTATTTCTTATAATGATGTTATGAACATATTCATTTTTATCTCAGAGAATTAACGAACAACGAGAGTATATTGATTTAGTATGCAGTAATAGTACGTTAGCTTAGCAATCCATTATTTTATAATTAAAATTTTAACTATGCTCAATTGAATCGTGTTAAAATACATAAAATACATATGCAATAAATGCAATGCAAAAAAATTGGGTAATGAGCCAAGCAGATTATGTTGCGCTGTTGTAAAAGTTGTTCCTCCTGAGATTCAAGAGCTCCCACAACAAATTAAAAACTTTCTAATTCGAGTACATCCGTTATCAACACACTTTTTCATAATATAATATAATATAAACATAATAATAAATCTGTAGCCAAAATGTTTCTGTTAATTTTCGCTTTTCCAAAAATAATTGGTAATAACAATTAAGAAACATGTTAAAGGAATTGTCATTGCACCAAATGAGTGTCTCTGGATCAAAATGATCGCATTTTAATATTTTTAATACAATTTAAATTAAGTAACATATTTAACGATTTATCCTTCTATCAAACACGAATGTTCCCTGGATCAAATGTCCTATTTTAATTATGTAATTACTTTATATTTATTTCTAATGGGTGCAGCGGAGCGCACGGGTACGGCTAGTTTTCAAGTATGTATGACAAAAACAACTGAATTAATAATACCATCTCTCTTGCTATGTAGTGAATAAAACAAAAAAACTGTTAGAAATAGAACTGCCATACTATTGAAGAATGAAATTATATAAAATAAACAATCGAAATCAGATTGAGAATGCGGTAAATTTGAAACAAATGAAATTGGAAAATGAAGTGGGATAGCCTTTTAAATGCCCAGCGAACAGATATTTAAAAATGGCACCATTAAATGCCATAGCATTGAGTTAGGGCTTAAATTGTATTTTATTTATCCAATTTAATAAACCCTATTTCACCCTGAGGTATATTAGGGTTATAGTTGGTATCAAAATACATATTTTATAAGCATTAAACAATAATAAAATTATAATACAAAATTGTGGTCAAGGTTACAATTCACATGAATTATGTACAAGAATGCACCTTAATGAAAGAATGGGTCGTTTCATAAAGCCTCAAGGCATGTCTCTATATTTATATCTAATGGTTATATAATAGCTATTAAACATGTTATTTTAGAAGCAATAAATAGCTATACTAAGAGATGGCTTAAAATTTACGAATTAAATACATTATTTAGTAACAACAATTGGCAATAATCAGGTATTACAAGAAATGTCTCAAAATTAGAAATCAAATGCCTAATTAAAATAAAAATTAAAACCAATAGTACAATATTATAGTATGCGAAATTGAAGACTTACAGTTTCATTATAGTTGATTAGAACTAATACGATTTTTTCCCCCGGAATAATTTAACATTCTACAATTTCACGAATATTCTATTCAAGAAGGACATGAAATACTTATATGATTTGGAGTTGGTAAGTATATTGGTTAACGGTTTGGTAAATGTATAATTTAAAGTGTTCAGTAACAACTCAAGCTCGTATCTTTCACGGCAAAAGACTGGACAATCATATAATACATGTTTGACATCTTGAGATTCCTCCCCACAAATGCAAGTTGCATCGTCTTTAATATGGAATCTATTTAAGTATTCCCCGAATTTTCCATGCCCAGTCAAAAACTGTGTCAGTACGAAATTTGGCGTTATTACTTTACATTTATTACGATCATAGACCGTTGGAAAATACAGCTCTTTTGTAAGAATTCCCTTATCACTATTGACCCATCTTTCGTTCCATTCTTGCATATAATGTTTTTTGGCTACTTTTATGATATATGATATCGGACACAAATTGTACGACAGTGGCACAGCAGAGTTGGCTGCCATCTTTGCCAATTCATCGGCTCTCTCATTTCTAAACCGCGGAAATGCGGGCCCTTTACCGTCAAGTTAAGTATGACTGGAGCGTTCCGTGGAGAGTGTACTGAACTCCCAGGTAAGGAACTCACTGTGCGTGCTTCAGACGTACAGTCTTGCGTATATGAATTGCATACATACAGGGACATCATTTTATTTTTACTTCAACTTTTATTGTACCTGAATTTTTTAATGTACTTCACTCCCACCCCTTCTACTAACGAAGTTCCAACTGTCCGCAGTACTGAGTTAGTGATTATAGTACGTTTCAGAAATATGTTCGCGTTTTCCAGTGACGAAAACTTCCAATATTGAATCATATTTTCGCACAGGTACTGTCGTCCGTTTGCCTACGTCGCATCCCGATTTCCCCCCACCTGCTTCTGCTCGCTCCACTGTAAAGACTAGTGGCAGGGCTTTCTTAGCTCTTTTCTGAAAACAATTTCTGTTAGGAATTAATTGGACGTCTACGTAATATTATGCAACTGTTTAAAATAACTTAAATAAAAGGGCCTCGTTAAGTAATTAACTATCACGTGATCCCCCCCTTTCTACGATCCTGCGACATAACCACTTGGACGGACAGTAGATAGCATGTCTGAGTAATATTATCTGTGCGGGTCGGGCAGAAGTGAAGACTGAATTTACAGTACGTAAGGTACTCTTTTATAGGGTAGGTACAGAATTATTTCAACATGAGTCACTAAGTATGAAGGACGAAACTGGTAATTGGAATTAGATGCAATAGTCTATAGTGCGATAATAGACACAAAAGAACTGAAGCCTGTATCGAAATGAACGGCCACCATTTTCAAAAATATGTTTAAATATCCATATTATGATTATTTTTTCATTTTAACTTCATTCTCTATATCGTACGCTAATGTGCTGTAGACAGTATAATATACACTGCATAATGAATTCGTTAGCATGGATAACTCAGTTCGTGAGTAAAAACACTCATTGTTAATACTGTACTGTATTTTGATTAAACAAAACCTAATGAAAATTATCACACACAAAATCGCGATATTTCCTACTTTACGTAAATGGATGAACTACTTTTCTTCCCTCCTGTACCTAGTAAAGTGATTTGTTTGTATTTTACGCCAGTATCATCGAACTCCAGTCGTGGAAGGAGGTAGCAAACGGGTTTCCGGGTCTCAGTCATTAATCCAAATGTATAGCCAGGTTAATATTTAAAATGTTAGCAAAAATAAAATGATGTCCCTGTACAATAATCATACATTTCGTACTTATCTAAATGATGTGATGTCGACGGAATTTTTTTTTCTTTACAATAATGAATTACAATATACTCCTACAACTATGTACATACGTAGATTGTCAAAGGAGAAACATCTGCATGTATCAGTTAGAATATGTTTGTACTGCTAAAATCTTCTTCCGACATCACGTGAGGTTAATGGAAAGTAGGCCTACTTGAAAAGATTTACATTGTCATTTAAGTTTTTGTCCTGTTTTTTCACCAAACTGTTCAACACTGTATAGCCATTATTTTTATTACACTATGTAATTTGTCATTTACCTTATAAGGATACAGTCCTTGGTGTACCTTATTAATTGTTTCCGATATTTTCTTAATTTAATATTTTGGCAATCGTATTCTGGTACGAAATTGGTAAATATTCTCTACGTATTGTTGCTTCTCCTGGAATATGTTGATTTGTGTATTTTTCCAGAACTGATATAAAGTGGGGGTTGTCCAAAATTCTGAATGGAATGTTTGTGTGTACCAACATGTCACATAAATCTATATTGAATTGTGACCGACTGTTTGAATGAACTCGATTGGTTCTTGTTTGAATTGCGTTCAACATTTCCCTTGTGTGCTTTACTATTACAGTGTCTTTCAAAATACGAGGGGGATCCAGGAAATAACGGCCGTTTTGTTGTAATAATTAAAAAAAAATATATGTATTTGAAAAAACAAAGTCTGTTACATAACTGAAGCTTCCTTTACTTCTCTACATAATCACCACCTACATTTAAACATATGTCGTATCTCTTCACTAGCTTTAGAATTTCCGTGTTATACTCCTCTGCCGCCAGTTCATTAAGCCAGGTGTTCACTGTCTTCTTCAACTCTTCATCACTTCCAAATCGCGTACCACCCAGAAAGTCTTTCAGCTTAGTGAAAAGGTGAAAATCGCTAGGAGCAAGGTCTGGACTATAGGGCGGATGATCAAAGATTTCCCATCTAATTGATCCAGCAATTCTCGAGTTGAAGCAGCAGTGTGCGGGGGGGGGGGCGTTGTCGTGAAGAAGCACAACTCCTCTCGAAAGCATTCCTCGCCTCTTGTTTTGGATGGCTCGCCGTAGTTTTCGTAAAGTCTCACAATAACGATTTGCATTGATCGTAGTGCCTTTTGGCATGAAATCCAGCAAAAGAACACCTTTGCGATCCCAAAAGACAGTAGCCATGACTTTTTGTGTTGAGAGAGTCTGTTTGAATTTTCTCGGTTTCTTGGGTGATGAGGGATGATGCCACTGACGTGATTGGCGCTTGGTCTCTGGGGTGTTGTGAGACACCCAGGTCTCATCACCAGTCACAATTTGATCAAGAAAGACGTTTCCATCTGTGTGATATCGCATCAAGAATGTCAATGCTGAGGCCATTCTCTGAGTTTTGTGTTGCCGTGGAACCCATCGTGCACAGATTTTGTGGTAGCCAAGATGTTGCGACACAATTTCGCCAAGCAAAGAACGAGAAATGTCAGGAAAGGCAATATGCAATTCGTCGAGTGATGTGCGCCTGTCTTGCAAGATTCTGTCGTTCACTTTAGTCTTCAGGTCTTCTGTGATGAGTGATGGGCGTCCGGGTCGAGTTTCATCGTGGACATTTGTTCGCCCATTGTTGAACATTTCGCACCATTTTCTCACATTTCTTTCATTCATTACAGTATCACCATACACTTCTTTCAATTGCCGGTAAATTTCTGCAGGTTTCAAATGTCGGGCATTCAAAAATCGAATCACACTCCTCACCTCACAGTCGGCGGGATTATCAATCACGTCGTTCTTTTTGAAGTAACACAAAATGCACAATGGCGACTTGTTGCAACCAGTACTCACAACATTATGAGAACACATGTTAAGGAAGCCAGTTGACCTTCAAACAAGGAAGGGGAGTCAGCTGCGCGGCGGGTATGCGCGAACGGTCGTTATTTCCTGGATCCCCTTCTTAGTTCGTAATAATCTGAAATTATACACGACACATACAACATTTTCTCCTTAGGTTATATATATATATCGCTTCCGAATTGTTCCACCAAATTATTTAGTATTGCATTTCGAAAGCGAGTTGTTTTAGCCATTGTAATATCTTTTGCTGAGAACCAGACTGTTCTAAGTCCAACTTCTTATAAGAAAGAAATCTGTATTTCATTGTGTTCCAGTTTTTGTCTGCATATATGAATCGAACAAAATTGTAAATATTCCTCTCTATAAGGTTGCTATGAAGCTATTCCAAATTGTTTCATGAAGCTTTGAATGTCAGGAACTTAAAATAGCTCTTCTGAAAAAAAAAATAGTAAAATGGACTTGGAACAGTCTGGTTCTGGGCATTCAATATGTATCATCTCACACACACAATTCTTCAGTATGACAGCTAAACACACTCTGAAAGTTTCGGGTTCGATGCAGGGAACAATACGGCGAAAGGCGAGAGAGACTTACGTCATACTCTATACCCGTCTGCATAGTCAACTACAATCGCCGTATAGGGCCCGCACTCCCGCGGTCTACTCATTTCGAACTATCCCAGTATGCCCTCTGACCCAAGTTATACAAATATGGACGGCACTTTTCATTATTAAAGTTCTTATCTCTGAGGCTATAATGTTAGTGTTATATTTATCATTAATTGATATTACTGCTGACTGCGAGACACTGTGAACGCAAGCGCTGTAACCAGACTGACTACGCCGTTTGATTGCTTCTCGCAAAGCTAATAGTTCCGCCTGAAACACTGAGCACTCTGAGGAGAGTCTGAAGATGGCTGAGGTGTGTTCGCTGTCGTTCCTGTAGGCAACAAAGGTCCAGCCTACTTTGGCATTTTGATTCGACAGTTTATCCAAACGCGATCCATCTGTATAGATCAAACAGTCATGGGAATCTACATCACAAATTTCTTTGAGACAGGGAATGTATAAAGATGGATGCCCTGCCTAGAGAGGATTTGCTGGTTCTTCTACACGGAGATGTGTCAAAAACTGAGGGATTTTTCGGCCTTGTTTTATATTGCTGATGTTTGCTTTAAATTCACCAACCAAATATACTTACTTACTTACAAATGGCTTTTAAGGAACCCGAAGGTTCATTGCCGCCCTCACATAAGCCCACCATCGGTCCCTATCCCGTCCAAGATTAATCCAGTCTCTATCATCATATCCCACCTCCCTCAAATCCATTTTAACATTATTCTTCCATCTACGTCTCGGCCTCCCTAAAGGTCTTTTTCCCTCCGGCCTCCCAACTAACACTCTATATGCATTTCTGGATTCGCCCATACGTGCTACATGCCCTGCCCATCTCAAACGTCTGGATTTAATGTTCCTAATTATGTCAGGTGAAGAATACAATGCGTGCATTTCTGCGTTGTGTAACTTTCTCCATTCTCCTGTAACTTCATCCCTCTTAGCCCCAAATATTTTCCTAAGCACCTTATTCTCAAACACCCTTAACCTATGTTCCTCTCTCAGAGTGAGAGTCCAAGTTTCACAACCATACAGAAGAACCGGTAATATAACTGTTTTATAAATTCTAACTTTCAGGTTTTTGGACAGCAGACTGGATGATAAGAGCTTCTCAACCGAATAATAACACGCATTTCCCATATTTCTTCTGCGTTTAATTTCCTCCCGAGTGTCATTTATATTTGTTACTGTTGCTCCAAGATATTTGAATTTTTCCACCTCTTCGAAAGATAAATCTCAATTTTTATATTTCCATTTCGTACAATATTCTGATCACGAGACATAATCATATACTTTGTCTTTTCGGGATTTACTTCCAAACCGATCGCTTTACTTGCTTCAAGTAAAATTTCCGTGTTTTCCCTAATCGTTTGTGTATGTTCTCCTAACATATTCACGTCATCCGCATAGACAAGAAGCTGATGTAACCCGTTCAATTCCAAACCCTGCCTCTTATCCTGAACTTTCCTAATGGCATATTCTAAAGCGAAGTTAAAAAGTAAAGATGATGGGGCATCTCCTTGCTTTAGCCCACAGTGAATTGAAAAGCATCAGATAGAAACTGACCTATACGGACTCTGCTGTATGTTTCACTGAGACACGTTTTAATTAATCGAGCTAGTTTCTTGGGAATACCAAATTCAATAAGAATATTATATAATACTTCCCTCTTAACCGAGTCATATGCCTTTTTGAAGTCTATGAATAACTGATGTACTGTACCCTTATACTCTCATTTTTTCTCCATTATCTGTCGAATGCAAAAAATCTGATCAATAGTCGATCTATTACGCCGAAAACCGCACTGATGATCCCCAATAATTTCATCTACGTACGGAGTTAATCTTCTCAAAAGGATATTGGACAAAATTTTGTACGACGTCAACAAAAGTGATATTCCTCGAAAGTTACCACAGTTGGTTTTGTCCCCCTTTTTAAAAATAGGTACAATTATGGACTCCTTCCATTGTTCTGGTACAATTTCCTTTTCCCAAATAGCAAGTACAAGTTTATAAATTTCGATATATGTGATCGCTATATCTTGTATTAATTCTGCTGGAATTTGATCGATACCTGGAGACTTGTACTTTTTCAGATTTTCTATCGCAATTTCGACTTCTGAAAGCGTCCAACCAAATATAATGGTTCAATATCTGCTTTGTAATATAGTCTCTTTAGTCAAAAGATTATTTTAAGCAAAAAAAAATGTTATTTGAATTTTAGCCAAATTTCTATGTCCTCTTTCCTTAAAATGGAATATATTATATTTTAAAGAACATTATCGTCAAACGTTACTTAGAAACATCGTCTAAAAGCAAGACAAGTCACGAGAGACAAAATTCATATGGGGCATCAATTCACAAACGTTGTCTGTCTTTTATGGAGCTTTTAAAGTCGAAGTTACTCTACTGAGTTTCCGTCTTCTGGCTTATATCAGATAAAAAGAAATAGTCTCAAAAGGGATAAATTCAAAAGCAGCGCAACTTTGTTCGCCAAACCATGAACGTATACATAATAATGCTGCCTTGGTGAAAGCAAGCATTGCACCGTCATATATATTGTATGTATTAGCCATTGCGCAATCTGAAATCTGAACTGACAAATAGAAGGGATGGTGACTATTCTACGACTGCATCAGAAAGTGATAGAGGTTGAGTAGAAAATAGGTCAATGGAACCCCCACGGGAGTACCCCCAGTTTGTTAATCAAACACCCTGTAATAGAAGACATGATCATCAGCTCTACACAGGTGATGGTTCTTGAACATTGAGAGGAGACTGTGAAGAAAGAGTAGGTTGTCCTTCTGTCGTCAAGTCTTGACATAGATTCGAGTAAAATACATATTGGCTTCAGTGTGCACTGCCCTTCAAGTCGGACTCTATGCCATTAAACAAGCAGTTACGCTCTGTGTAGATAGCAGGACAAGTTCTCATTTACACCCTGATTCTGAAGCAACTTTGCTCTGCATTAAAGTCCTTGTCTACCCTTGGGAGAAACATTTGTGATTTTTATCCAGTTTCTTAAACTCTTCCCCCCCCCCCCTGATTACTTGGCACAAAATTAAGGATTTTCACACAACATAAACTCCTAAAATATTTTTTGAGGAGCAGGGGGCAATTTTTTAAAGCGAAAATTTAAATTTGTTTTAGTCCTTGGTCTACAGTTTTTAAGGTTAGAACAAAATTTCTTCCACTCTCTTACTCCTAAAATAACCCAGAATAAGCTGGGAAAACAGAGTTTCGTTATCTTACCCCATTAAGGAAAAACATCGTTTTATTTTTAAAATTTCAAACAAAAATTAAAATTTAAAATTTTGTAATTTTAAATTAATTTTCTTAAGTAGTAGGACACCGTTTGTAGTTTGGTACTTAGCTACATTAATCAGCTACATTTTGGTACAATAATATTATGAAAATATCTCAATTCGTCCACACCTGTGGAGTAACGGCTAGCGCGTCTGGCCGCGAAACCAGGTGGCCCGGGTTCGATTCCCGGTTGGGGCAAGTTACCTGGTTGAGGTTTCTTCCGGGGTTTTCCTTCAACCCAATATGAGCAAATGCTGGGTAACTTTCGGTGTTGGACTCCGGACCCATTTCACCAGCATTATCACCTTCATCTCATTCAGACGCTAAGTAACCTAGGTGTTGATAAAGCGTCGTAAAATAACCTACTTAAAAAATATAAAAAATCTCAATTCTAAGTGCACTTTGTGTTGAAAGAAGTATTGTATAATGCTCTCAAGAAATTAGTGACCACGATAACATCACAGTCATCTTTTTTGCACGTAGTGACTCCCTACTTATTTATTTATTTATTTATTTATTTATTTATTTATTTATTTATTTATTTATTTATTTGTTTGTTTGTTTATTTATTTATTTATTTATTTACTTATTTATTTATTTATTTATTTATTTACTTATTTATTTTCCTACTTATTTTATTTATCTTATTTATTTATTTTACTTAGTTATATATTTATTTTATTTATTTATTTATTTACCTACTTATTTTATTTATTTTATTTTATTCATTCATTTTATTTTATTCATTTTATTTATTTATTTATTTATATTACTAGCCTACCCGTGCGCTCCGCTGCACCTGTTAGAAATAAATATAAAGTAATTACATAATTAGAATAGGACGTTTGATCCAGGGAACATCATTTACAACAGCGCAACATAATCTCCTTCGCTCATTATCCAATTTTTTTTTTGCATTGCATTTATTGCATATATATTTTATGTATTTTAACACGATTCAATTGAGCATAGTTAAAATTTGAATGAAAAAATAATGGATTGCTAAGCTAACGTACTATTACTGCATACTAAATCAATACACTCTCGGAGTTCGTTAATTCTCTGAGATTAAAATGAGTCTACATAAATATCATTTTAAGAAATACAGAAAACGAATGTACAAAATAACCTATCAAATTTTCTGTGCATAAGAAGCTATTTTAATCTTACCTGTCCTCGATTTACTCAGACGTTACTGTAATAACATTATAGCATTATGTCCATCTAGAGAAACTACACTTTCCAATGGTGAAATAATAATTAATTATACAAATCGGTTAATTTAGCATCTGATATTACTTCATATAAACACAGAAACATTCTCTGTAGGCTATGTTTAATAGCTTTCGATTGTTGATGTCCAAGGACCCTGTTTCGATTGTTGTTGTCCAAGGCCCCTTATAGACGAAGTCATTTGTTCTTAATTCATTGCACCGTCTTAGATGGCGTTATTTTAATTTTAAAACTCATTTATCTCATTAAATATCAGTCCTATCAAAATTTTGTAAAGAATAAAACTTATCGGAAATCATTTGAAAAGAAATGTTTGTTATGTAATATTTTTCACAAAAATCAATAATAAGCGAGATATTTCGATTTATTTAATTCAGGCCCCTTATAACCTTACTTTTAAATAAAGTATTTTTAATGCCATATAGCCTAAAATCTAAGTTACAACGAACTTAATTTATATTCCAATTTTCATATAAATCGGTTCAGCCATTATCGCGTGAAAAGGTAACAAACATACAGACAGACATACAAACAAAAATTTCAAAAAAGCGATTTTCGGTTTCAGGGTGGTTAATTATATATGTTAGGACCAATTATTTTTGGAAAATTGAAAATTACCAGAAAAATTTCGGCTACAGATTTATTATTAGTATAGATTTATGTCATTTGTTTTTTCATTTGCGTGTTTATTTATTGGGTTATTTTACGACGCTGTATCAACATATCAGATTATTTAGCGTCTGAATGAAGTGAAGGTGATAATGCCGGTGAAATGAGTCCGGGGTCCAGCACCGAAAGTTACCCAACATTTGCTCGTATTTGGGTTGACGGAAAACCCCGAAAAACCTCAATTACGGTACTTGTCCCGACCGGGATTCGAACTCGGGCCTAGTTTCGCGGTCAGACGGGCTAACCGTTACTCCACAGGTGTGGACTATTTGTCCTATCTAGTCACCAAGTAATTACTAGCATTACTTAATATAGACTTGGAGTTCGAAGTAATGTCAAATGGGATTAATGGACATGAGTTGATGCAATGCTTGCTTTCACCAACACCGCATTGTTCCTTATGCTCTCATGGTTTGATGAACAACGTTACGCTGCTTTTGAATTTATCTTTTTTGAGGCTATTTTTTTATCTAATATAAGCCAGAAAACGGAAAATCTTCCTTCCTCCAAATTTCATTCGATAAAAGTAACTGATAAAAGTTCCAGACACTTATGTGAGTATGTCATAAAAATCTGAATACTAAACTAACGATTTTTAGAAAGTTTTAAGCGATTATTTTCAAAGAAAACATCACCTGTCCAGTTATGAATATATGCCATGTGTAACACCATTATTATTTTTTATGCTCGACCATGCCGATATGTAGTAATTATACACCTGGTAGCAGTCCTTTAATGCATGTCATTAAAGTACACCTATTCATTAAAGTTCAGGTTTTCGATTATTCTCGGATATGCAATCGAAAGACAACGAGGGAAACGTCACGGAGGCTGGAAATCCAATACTGTCGCAGAAAGTTATGTTCTGTTACTATAATAATTAGCGTTAATTGTAAATAATATTCAAATAAATTCAATTTGTCATCTCGTTTTTCAATTCTAATCAATTTCCAGGTTATATCAAAATTAGTTCATGTTATTCTTTACATTACATCAAGGTCAATGACATTATTGTTCCTCGGAAAAAATCAATACTTTCGCGTATGCGCACATCTCACAATTTACGAGCTATGCACAAGATCACTTCCGATCTTCAGTCAGATACGAATAAAATGAATACTTCTGAATAATTTCAAGTTAGAAATATGATCGAGCATAAGAAGTCGTATGAAACTTGCCTATAATGGTAATTAAGACGCTCGTATGAAAATTATAAAACTCGCTTGCGCTCGTTTCATAAACAAACATACTCGCGTCTTAATTACTATAATTATAGGCTCGTTGCATAATGTACTATTTTCCACATCACATCTGTCAGCAGTGTGAATGCAGGCATATTTCTATTTCCTCCCTTGGCCACTCAAGAGCTGCAACATGAATTTTAGTTGAGAATTTTCAGGGTAACCATTTTGTCTTATTTAAATCTGCAAAGTTTTTCCAAGAAATTATGACACTTAGAGACTTAAAGTTGCGGTAATAATTAGAACTTATGCATACTCTTCTGAAAGAGTGTGTTATTAGACTTATAATGCAGTTTTGTCAGAAGTCTTTTCAATTTAGTAAAGAACGGAAAAAAGCTTTCACTTTTAATTACATTTATTCTGCAATATTTCCAACGTCGACAAACACATTTAATTAGCGTTAATCCACAAAAGTAAGGAGTATTGTTACTCCTACTGTATATTTTTCTTAACACGTAAAGGAGTGGTTCACAAACTGGGGGTCGCGTAAAGAGCTGAGGGGGGGGGGTCGCGAGGTGTTTTACAAAGTGGAATAAAGAAAGCTTTGTTAGCATACAGTTACTGTGTGTTCAACAACATTTAACAATAAAAAAATAGTTTCAATAGTTATACAGTGTAGTCAAAAATAATTTAATTATTGCGATAAATGTGCCTTTTTTCACAAAGTAGCTCTCAAATCTGAACTCTGTGTTCTACAAGGACATCATTTTATTTTTACTTGCATTTTTATTGTACCTGCATTTCTGAATGTACTTCACTCCCACCCCTTCACTAATGTCCTTGCTCCCTCCAGACACACAAACTTGCGGCCGCTGTTGCATTCGAAGTCTTCAAGCAGTGAAGTAAACACTGCAGTGTATAGTGTGTTTCATAAATATGATTGCGTTTTCTATAGAAGAAAGGACCTATATTAATAATATCGTACTAAAAAATTATATTCAAGAAACGATAAATTCAATTTCAGAGAATATGCTTCAAAATGTTTTTAATAATATGCGTACTGAATTGAAGTCTGCATTGTAATGAACGGCAACCATTTTCAGAACTTGTTTAAAAATTCAGATTAGCTTATTTTTAATTGAGGCGGCTAGAAGCAAAGGAATGCTAGTGACATTTGTAATAACATGAGTTAAGTGCATCCAGTGTAAGCTAAAGTATCTAAAATTTTAGTGGCAAAGGGATATTTTAATCGCATCACACATTAAAATCTAAATAAAAATTTCGCCGATTTTACGAAAGCTTAAATATTTAAACCCCATTTTCTGAAAAGTAACTTAAGTTCACTTACAGCCCTTTACTTATGACCTCCTCAATTTAAATGCACTCTCTATATTGTATGTTAACACCAATAATTAATATGCTAAATAAAGTAGACATTACATAACAAACATAGCCACCTGAAAAGTTGAGTTTTTGAAAAAAAAATGTTACTACTCTACTGTTTTTAATAATTTCCGTAAAAGTGATGATCAAACTGAAAATCGTAATATCGTATTTCCCTACAACATAAATGGATACACTACTTTTCTCTCCTCCTATACCTAGTAAAATGATTTGTTTACATACTGCACTAGTAACATCAAACTCCTGTAATGGAAGGGGGCAACAGTGTTTCCGAGTATAGCCAGGTTAATGTTAAAAATGTTGGTAAAAATAAAGTGATCTCCCTGTACATATACACACACACAGTGTTATCATTTCAAGTTCAATGAGATTTCTCGTCTTTCTTTTGATGGCAATCATCGACGCGAAGCTTATTTTGCATAAATATGAGGTTGCGAATGTTATAAAAATGTAAGAGCTTCTTTTGCAAGCTCGGGTATTCACGCATTCTTTTGATCCAAAATTGAAAAAGCCTAGTTCAACATTCCTTTAGCAGGTATGTACATATGTCTGTACACCTGAATTTTGTTTGGGTCTGTACATATTTAAATGAATTTTTGGTATAAGTCTTATATATAGTCTATTAATTTGAACCAATTGGAAGCAACTCTAAAAATGGATTCAGTATCTATTGGTGACTGTAGTATTGCTTTGAGTGTCTTCCGCAAAATATTCAAAAAGCTATTGCTTACAAATGTGCAAACTTAATTACATGTTCGCAAAAATAAACTCAGTTATTTGTCGTATCATATCTACTACTAGAGATGAACAACGATCGAGGAAGCAAGACTAACAGCGCCCGCAAAGCCGAAAACCCGCACGACAATGTTGTATAAGTCGCGTCGTTGACGTAAAGACTGCTTGTGAATGTTTCGAGACGTCGAGATTGATCACTCCCGAAGTCCCGAACGTCAAGTAGCCTTGAATCGCCACATTTGTTTATACCTGACTGAACTTTTATCTACTTTGGCAGCTGTTACAATAGCCTATGTATAAACAATCAAGTAGCCTATTTATGACATAATCTCTGCCTTTCAGTGTATAATAATCAGTTCCCCAGTCTTTATTTAATTACTAGGTCCTTATTAAAAGGCTAGGAATTTTCTTTTCATATGTTTGAGATCAAGTGTGCAATTTCAAGTAAAAAGATATTGTGACAGCGACGTGAGATTCGAACTCACGACCAGCGTCCCGCAAGAGAGAATATCGCGCGGAGCACTTTGGGATGGCGCGCGGCGGAGAGGGGAAAGGGCCAACGCGGCGAGAGAGTGGAGAGAGAGTGCGCGCGCATCTGGTGCTGGTAGAGAGGAGAGGGCTCTGGATTTTTCTGGAGTGCCATCTCTAGAGACGCGTGGAACTTTCGAGGCTACGTCGCTGTGGTTATAAATTACGGTCGCGAAGGAACGACAGCAGTTTTTCAGTTATTGAGTCAGTGAGTAAGCCAGAGCAAGCAAGCCAGTCAAGCAAACCGGAGTTCGACTCGAGTGTGCGTCCGCATCTGCGTCAGCATCCGAAGGCCTGAGTTCGAGTGCAGTGGACCGCAGTTGGAGGGACCTGAGTTCGAGTGCAGTGGACCGCAGTTGGAGGGACCTGAGTTCGAGTACAGTGAACTGTCTCTGAAGGTCTTTGGTTCGAGATACTGTGAACTCGAGTGACTGAGATAGAAGAACTGTGAACTGAGAACTGATAGTTCTGATTTGTAAATAGTGCTTTGTAAATATTAGTTAAGATTAACAGTTCATTGTTGTTCGTACTAGTCCAAGTAAATTGTCATTGTCGTCAGTGGAGTGCTAATACAAATCCTATTGTTGAGTGAAAATCCAATTGTTGACGAGAGCGTTTAAGGCGAATTGTAGAAAGGAATCATTGTTGTGACGAATAAATTACATTGTTGTTACTAATAAAATTCACAATATTAACGTTATGTTTTATGTCTCTTAGAAACGCAAATTTATTGGATAATTTTTTTTCTATTTATATAACCATAGGTAATTCATCTGAATGCAAGAACTAGGGAACTCGAAATTTGCGCTTTTTTAGTTATCTCTGTTATAGCATAGAAAAAATCGCATAGGATGTAATGCAAGAATTAGGTAACTGATCGAACGATACCAGCGACATCTATTTTCCAATGTAACAAATAGGTAAAAGAAAACGAGACATATTCCTTAGTGCAATAAATGGTTAATAGGCAAGATCTCAAAATAGGACAAATTGAGTTACCTAGTTCTTCCATTCAGGTGACGAAACCAGAACATTTTGATAACTAATATACTGTTCTGTTTTCTCTTTTTGTCTCATTTAAACTTTTATAATGTTATCTATTTCAATTATGTATGTTATTCAAAGTTACGAAATCTTTCCACGCCGACCAAATGCTATTTCGAGAATGATGAACGAGACTCGAAGCGCACGAGAATGACGAGACGAGATTCGAAAGACAAATGCAACGAACATACGAGAGTTTTGAATAATTTCAAGGGAAAAATTGTTCCGGGGCCGGGTATCGATCCCGGTACCTCTGGTTGAACGTACCAGCGCTCTGCCACTGAGCTACCCGGGAACTCCACCCGACACCGTCTCAATTTTTCCCTTTATATCCACACAACTCGCGTGGGCTGACGGAACGCCAGAGACCCACGACGAGTGCACACAATCTCTGTGTGACTTGGAATTGTGGTTTTCTGTTAACGTACATAGTGACGTATATATTATGCAAATCTAGTCTTTCAGGTGAAGCTCCCTGTAAAGCAGATGTCTCTGGCGTTCCGTCAGCCCACGCGAGTTGTGTGGATATAAAGGGAAAAATTGAGACGGTGTCGGGTGGAGTTCCCGGGTAGCTCAGTGGCAGAGCGCTGGTACGTTCAACCAGAGGTCCCGGGATCGATACTCGGGCCCGGAACAATTTTTCCCTTGAAATTATTCAAATCTGCTTTACAGGGAGCTTCACCTGAAAGACTAGATTTGCATAACACGAGAGTTTTGTTCATCTCTAGTAGCTACATTTTCCACGCGTTCTTTAATGCACTGGAATGCATTACATTCCTTTTGTCAAATAATGTTTATCAGAAATCAAAACCTTTGATTTTATCTCTGGCTGTTATTATGTTAACATCTTGGACAGCTAAGGGTTCTGTTCGTGAAGTGGTTATGCTAGATGCGCGCGCACGAGAAACGAGTGGGAATTCTAATAATCCGCTGGGTTGTAGGACAATTGCCACACATCCTGGACTGAATTGAAGCGAATGTTGTGACTCTCTTGACGAATAGCTGCTCAGAAATAATTGAAATTATATTGGAAGAAGTGATAATTCAGTCTCTAGTCGATTATAACATTTTAATGAAGGTGATGGGCTGCGCAAACGTACAGCCAGACCAAAAACAGGCGCTGGTTTCTAATATGACCATGTCCTTTTATCCATAAAGGACAAAATATGTTTATTATAAAAAAGCTGGAAGATCAGTTCTTAGCAATTTCACTTGGATTAAATTTATCGTTCATTTATCATTTTCTTAAAAAATTTGCTTTTTTTATTTTTTGTCGTTTGTGAGCTTGAAGTTTCTAGTTTTAAAATACTTTGTTTAATTTTCAGTCTATCAATTATCAAGGTATAGAAACAGGAATAAATTCTGTTGCATGAAATTACAATATATTAAATTATGCATCACGAATAATTTCGACTTTTAATGTAAGTCATCTTCAGGTGATGTGATTAGCAGACAAATACAATTGAAGGTATGTGAAAAGATACAATGTTAAAAACACACTTATAAAACACATGTAAAATATTTAATCTTGCTTGCTCATTTTAAAAATGATTATAAATCATGGCGTCAAACATAGTATTGAACTAAAAACATTCAAATGAAAACAATCAAATGAATATGGCTGCGATTAGGAGAAATATATTGAAATGGCAAACAGTGTGCCAGTGTTGAAGAATTAAAATTGTTTAAAATTATTTAAAACTAAAGGTTTGAGTCTGGTGCATTTTTAATGCAATGTTCAACATGATGGAATTCTGTAAGGAGTAGATGTTAGATTCTATTCTCAGTCTCGCGCCCTTTTTTATTAATTTTTTCAGATATTAATGCCACTCATAGCGGCGAGAGTCTTAGAATACAATCTAACATCTACATTAAAAGTAGAAAATATTCGTGATGCATAATTTAATATATTGTAATTTATGTAACAGAATTTATTCCTGTTTCGATATCTTGATAAGTGATAGACTGAAAATTAAACAAACTATTTTATGTTATAATTTACGAACTTATCTGAATTTTTAATATGACATTTAAATTTATTGAAGTTTCTAGTTTTCAAAATTATATCAGTTTTGTCTCTATGATGTTCGGTTAATTAATTGGCCGAGTTTTTATTTGCCGGATGTTTAGCGAACAGAGGTGAAGTGTGAACCATGTACGGGTTATTCCATATGAAATCGATCAGTAAAAAACCTCACACTTTTTATACTCTAATTTTTTCCCTACTTATACAAAGTGTTGAGGTGTTGAGGAGGGTGCATTTTCAAAAATATACTGTCGAAAGTCAAACGGTTTTCGTATTAATGAGCGAAAAATTTAGCGTATTTTAGAAAAACAAGCCTCTTTCAGCGCTCAGAACTCTGGAACCATTTACTGCAGAACATTGAACGAGAGCTTATTTTGAAGCTGATATTTGGTAGGTTATGTTAAGAAGTAATCCTTATTTTTATTGTATACAGAGAGACAGATAATCTGATTTTACTTACTTTTATGCTTTTTGACAAATTTGTAAAAATGTAAAAAAATGTTGAGAAAAAACCTTGCATTATTAAGAGGGATTCGGCATTGTTTGCTTAGTGGCTCGGCAATAAGTTTCGAGGGTATTAAATAAATTATTTTCACACGCCTAGACTTGAACGGCGCCAGTACCGCACGCACTAGCCGTGAGATGAAGATAAGCGAGCGTTGGGCGTCATTTTACTCCTGTGTTTATGAAAACCTGTGATAAAGCTAGCACAGCCATGACTGCTAGACGACACATCAAGTGTTTATGTCTCCTGGCCTTGCTTACCTCGGCTAGCTCCCGCCTCACAGTCAGCTGGTTAGTTCACGCGTACTATTTATTTTCTTTATTTGATACTTTTCAATACTTTCTTATCAACGTGCCATCAGTAAAAAATATGTGTTTATTTGTACTTTCAATGCGGAATCTAACTATATATTTTAAAAATATTTTTTCGTGGGCAAAGGCGTCTTAATGAGGAAAAATCTAAATTTATCCATTTCCATAAAAGTAAGAAAATCTGTTTATATATCAACATAAACTTTAATTTCTCAGCATCAAAATAAACCATGATTTTGATCATTGGGTGAAAGAGTTTCGGAGCTACAACAGTTTAAAGTTGCTAATTTTATGAAAATATGATAAATTTAAATATTTTTAATTTAAACACTATGAAGTTCTGATGCCTCAAACTTTGCACAAAGCATTGTATCACAGTTCTCTACGTACAAAAAAAGTTTTATTGTATTTAGAAATCGTAAGGTCAATTTTCTCTATATTTCGGTCGATTTGAGATGGAATACATAGCTCGTATAAAGTTAATGAGAAATTTTTGGATAGAAATCCGTAATATAAGAAGATACACAGTAAACTGTTTCACTAAGTAACCACTGTTAATTGTTGCTCTTCGTCACCACTTCCACATTGCGCCGTGTATTTATGGTATCAAGTTGCCTAAGGATAAATACGACCTGCGTAGATACAAATATTGATTTGAGAGCTTACACACGCACTGTTGTGTAATCCATACAGCAGTAATGTAATTACCACGGTAACAAGCCGTTATAGCATGTAAGGAAACTCTAACCACGTCATCTTGCGGCAGATGAGCAAAGGTTTTCAGTCTCTGGTGCACGACCCAATGCCGATTATATTGCACGTATTATTTTATTGGGTGATTACTGTGACGGGCAGTGCATGATTGCCCCCCCACGGTCAGATAAGATGCAGCAGATAAAAAAAGGATCCCTGTTTTGTGGGCCTAGTTGCGCCTCGTTCCCATGAGGTAGAGAAAAGGGACATGTCATAGTTGCGCCCCGATCAAATAGGTAGAGAAAAAGACATTACGGGAACTCGAGACTCATAATCAGGCTTCGAGACTTCGGACCCGATAGAGAAGTTCAGTGGGAAATCCGCATAACGGCGTACTGAGTATAGTGGTAAAGCGTACAGTGGGTGGGGGTACTGTAGAATGAATGACAACAAATACGCAAAGGAAAACGCTCTGGATTTGGAGGTTCTGGTGAATAATTCGGTTTTATACAAACCTATTTTCAAACTGTGTTTGAAACTATTACACGATTAGAAAAGTCAGAGCAAGAGATGCCGGAAGCCCTCAAATTAGTTGAGGAAATGACACAGAGAATTAATGAGACATCAAGTACGCCGGGTACTGCACGTGTAAAACAGAAGTGGAAATCAATTTTATGTAAAAATAACGGATATGGAGCATTGTGTAATATAAAAGCAAATTAGTGGACAATGATTCATCCGAGAATAAAGGACTGTCTCTTAGAGACTGCAATGATGTTAGGTTTTTTCGTTTTGTTCCTATGACGTCATGCGACGTAGAGCGCATGTTTTCACAGTACGAACTGTGTTTGGTAGACAACTGAAAAAGATTTACGTTTGAGACAAGGAAAATGTATTTTGTAGTACATTGCAATTTGGTACTGTAACTGCACTTCCTAAAGACGACCAATAGGATAAATGAAGAAATTAAAATTGCTACATGTTTATTTCCACCATTAACACTGTGTATAATTAAACACAAATGCTTATAAAAGACAGGAGAATAAATGTTTTTCACATTATTTTGACATTGTCATTGTGTAATGTATATTTACTTTCAGAATGTACATATGTGTGCGTTTCCCCATACTACCGTACTCTATTCTAAATAGCAACGTTGTTACCTCAACACATCTCTACCTTTCAGTACCTGCAGCGAGTCAACAACCTGTAGTACAAGCACAGTAAACTTATTGTATCGGGTCCAAAGTCTCGAAGCCTGCTCATAATCAACCACTCTTTTTTTATTTCGTATTCGATTTAATATTCCTTATATTGAAACCGTTAAAATGAACACCATGAAATTGGCGGTACTTTATTAACTTTTTTCTACTGTTTATGCAGTGATTATCGATAGCCTACCGTTAAAATGAACACCATGAAGTTGGCAGTACTTTATTAGCTGACATATTCAAATGAGTGAGTCGTTGGAATATGGGGCCTTAGCAATCTTGACGTTTTATTAGTGATTTTCACACCGCCTGTGTCGTATAGTAAGGTTAATTTAAAATGAATGTTAAGTTTAGTGAAAAGGGTGAAGGGTTAATAATTCACAATGGTTCTAAGTTTCGATTTGCGAAATCCTGTACCGTAGGATTAAAATATCGGTGTACAAACAAAAATTGTGTGTGATCGATAAAAAAGTGTTATTTTAAATAGCAAAATTAATCATATGCTACCTGATTTCAATGCAGCTACCACTATAATATTTTAAAGTAATTTATTTATTTTATGACAATCACTTTCCTGTGTACTATGAACATCGGGGCGCAACTATGCCATGTCCATTCTGCTACCTGATTTCTTTGGGGCGCAACTATGCCATGTCCATTCTGCTACCTGATTTCTTCGGGGCGCAACTATGCCATGTCCATTCTGCTACCTGATTTCTTCGGGGCGCAACTATGCCATGTCCCTTCTGCTACCTGATTTCTTCGGGGCGCAACTATGCCATGTCCATTCTGCTACCTGATTTCTTCGGGGCGCAACTATGCCATGTCCCTTCTGCTACCTGATTTCTTCGGGGCGCAACTATGCCATGTCCATTCTGCTACCTGATTTCTTCAGGGCGCAACTATGCCATGACCATTCTGCTACCTGATTTATTCGGGGCGCAACTATGCCATGTCCATTCTGCTACCTGATTTCTTCGGGGCGCAACTATGCTATGTCCCTTCTGCTACCTGATTTCTTCGGGGCGCAACTATGCCATGTCCATTCTGCTACCTGATTTCTTCGGGGCGCAACTATGCTATGTCCCTTCTGCTACCTGATTTCTTCGGGGCGCAACTATGCCATGACCATTCTGCTACCTGATTTCTTCGGGGCGCAACTATGCTATGTCCATTCTGCTACCTGATTTCTTCGGGGCGCAACTATGCCATGTCCCTTCTGCTACCTGATTTCTTCGGGGCGCAACTATGCCATGACCATTCTCCTACCTGATTTCTTTGGGGCGCAACTATGCCATGACCATTCTGCTACCTGATTTCTTTGGGGCGCAACTATGCCATGTCCATTCTGCTACCTGATTTCTTCGGGGCGCAACTATGCCATGTCCCTTCTGCTACCTGATTTCTTCGGGGCGCAACTATGCCATGTCCATTCTGCTACCTGATTTCTTCGGGGCGCAACTATGCTATGTCCCTTCTGCTACCTGATTTCTTCGGGGCGCAACTATGCCATGTCCCTTCTGCTACCTGATTTCTTCGGGGCGCAACTATGCCATGTCCATTCTGCTACCTGATTTCTTCGGGGCGCAACTATGCTATGTCCCTTCTGCTACCTGATTTCTTCGGGGCGCAACTATGCCATGTCCATTCTGCTACCTGATTTCTTTGGGGCGCAACTATGCCATGTCCATTCTGCTACCTGATTTCTTCGGGGCGCAACTATGCCATGTCCATTCTGCTACCTGATTTCTTTGGGGCGCAACTATGCCATACCCACTGTGACTATTCAACTTATAGGATGAATTTGCGATGTCATTTATCATCCAATTAAGCCCTAATAACTTAAAAATTTTTGTCTTAAGGAGAGAGGTCGGTATTTTTAAAACTTTTTTTCATATTTGGTGTAAACTATTAATTTTTTGTATGTAGAGAGCTCATAGCTATAGCAACTCAACCAAATATAAATATTTTGAAAAAAAAAACAGTCCCTACATTTGTAAACTAACAATTAAAATTTAATAACACTTTTTCATTTTCTTTTTTTTTTTTTTTTTTGCAAACAGATAGACATATTATGAAAGTGAAATCAATTAGGCAAATTCTCTTACAGAGAAACCTTTCCTAATAGTCTAGAGCTGTGACGTCAAAGCAAGCGCATTTTTCTGACCTTGACGTCGTGCGCGGGCAGCAAGCGCTAAGTATGGAAAGAGGAAGGGTTGTGTATATGAATAAGCAACCTGTTGGATTAAGAAAACAGTGGTGCACAAACTTCAAACGGAACGTGAAATTTTATGTCGTTATTTTTATATAGCTAACACTGATTTCTTAATATTGCACTTGTGTTTTAAATCTTAATAACATAATAGAGAGTTAAGAAGGAATATTCACTTAAATTCCATAGTAGTATAATATTATACTGTATTAAGTGGATGAAACACATCATTCATAAAGAAAATGATATTCCAAAGAAAGAGATTGAGTATGACATGATAAGTTGGAATTTATATTGATAGTATCTTTAGCCTTACAAAAATAATCAATAAACTAATCAAAACAATATTACAGTACAAAGCAAAGTTACCTAGGTACTGTATCTGTTTTAAGTGTAACTAATATTACATAACAAAACTCTTATCGCATTATGCTTTTAAGGTGATATTTGTGAGCAACTTCCTATCATCAGAATATTAAATTATTTTCTCGAAATCTGCTGAAGCTATAGAGCTGACATTTTTACAACACATGGGCACATATCTTTTGCTTATGATGTAACAGTAGTTGCTTTATTAATTCATTTCCTTACAAACAATTTCCATGCGAATATTTTCAAAAATTTCAATACACTATCTTCAGTAATACGTATATACGGTATATTAGATTTACGAAAACATTCTGTAAGGCTACTAAATAAATAGGCCTATACCTGAAAATTTCACTTCTCTATAAAACGAAGTTGAGAAAATATTTCTTTTGAATAAAAAAATCAAACTTGTGAAAAATGAGCATTAAAATTAAAACTTACATTCTTATAATGCACTTACATTTCTCAGACAAATCTAAAAATTAACATGGATACAGTTTTAATAAGTTCTCTTCCCTTTATCTATTGAATCAGTGCTGGCTATCCCTGTATATAGCTCGACCAAGCGGCATATACCACCTCTTTCTTCTGTCTCTTTCCTTTCCGCTGTAAAGCGCTCAGGCTCTCCTGAGCTCTAAAGCGCGCGCTTGCCCCTGTGGGCATCAATTGACATGCCTGGTCTAAAGAATGTGTGTTCTAAATTTCATCATCTATCTTTAATAGTTAAGAAATTACATCCATTTTTGTCTGGCAATGTAGCAAAAAGATGAAGTTCCGGAAACAGCAATCAGAGTGCGGTTTAAAAAACCAGAGCGCAGGAAGTTTAAAAATAGCGTATCAACATCCGATAAGGGCACAAATGCCCACAAAATGTTATACAATATATTCTACACAAATCACAGGGTATTTTAAAGATTTTTTTAGTTTACTCATTTTTCACCAAAAAATACTGTCCTCTCTCCTTAACAGTAGCTTTAGAAAAAATACGTTAATTTAATGAAAACATAACATTTTCCTTTCATTTTAATCACTAAAAATAGATAGATATGGTTATTTAAAAACATTTTGAATTATTCCGGTGATCTCTAAAAAACGTAATAGCCTATTGGAATCATTGAACTCAATTGATTACATATGTGGTTTCATTTCCAAATACTATTTATTCAGAATGCGACTGAAGCACTTTCTTCCTGATAAATTAAAATCAATCCTTGTACAAACACTCGTGATGCCACACTAGGACTACTGCGATATTACATTAAGTAACCTAAATGCAAATTTGAGCAGCAGGCTATAACGTGTGCATAATGCGTGCGTCCGTTATATTTGTAATATTCGTAAGCATGATCATGTTTCCCCGTCTTTCCAAACTCTGTCTTGGCTAAGGCTAAGCGATCGACGAGCCCTGCATTCTCTTGTTCTCTTATTTCAAATTCTGCGCACCGCTACCCCAATCTATTTGGCTTCTCGTCTTCAAAATTTATCCGCATATCATCAGCTAAGTACAAGATCTCATCATAACAATTTACTCATTATACCCTACCACAAGACATCTTTATATTCTTCATCTTATACAGTTTCAGTTGCTAGAAATTGGAACTCGCTACCGAGTGATGTAAAGGGTTGTTGGACAATAACTTCATTTAAGTCAAAATTACATAAATTCTTACTTAATAAATTAATTGCTGATTAATATTTATTACATGTAATGAAACTAACATCTGTCCATTCTTATTATCATTAATTTCTCTAAATCGATTTACAAAACCTCTAATGGCAATTACATTAATATTCTCATTATAGAAATCTATTTTAGATTTATATATGCAGTATGTATATTTTTTTTCTCCCTGTAACATAGTTCTAGTAAGCTTATATTAAATTAATTTTCATCACCAACAACCAAAAATGTATTTAAAAATAGGCTTAAGGACCTTACTAGTAGACGGTAATTATACACAGTAGTTAAAGGGTGTAAATGATATGTTGTTATTGAAGTGTTGTATCAGTGAAGAATTATGTTGTGTCAGTGAAGTGTGTTGTATCAGTGAAGAAGTATGTCGTGTCAGTGAAGTGTGCTGTGTAAGTGAAACGTGTTCCTGTCAGTGAAGCTTTATAGTTTATAGTGGCAGTGCAAAGTATTTGAACAGTGAAATGTTTTTGAAGTGTTAGTGAAATCAGGATAGAATCAGTGAAATGTGTCGTAGTTCCAGTGCAGTGAGTGAGTTGACAGCGAAATGAGTGTAATTTGAAAGGTACTTGTGCAGATATGAACATATCATACTCGTGGGTTTTAGTTCGATCTTAGTTTTAAGATACAAATTAGATTTATTTAAAATGTTATTTTAAGTGATCGTTTCATTTAATTTAGGATATTCCCTGTTGTTATTATTAATAATAATTATTGTTAGTATTAATTATTAGTATTATTATTAATTGTATTTTAATTAATAAGTTTATTATTGTCATTATTGAGTGTAATTAGTTACCACTGCCACCGGGTATATACCCACTGCAGTGTGAATAAGTACATACATACATCATTTTACTAGCTATCTCAAATCTCAAATTAATTATAATTGATTGAATTAAATTAGCTCATAAATTAAGTTACTACTTTACCTTATAGATTTATCTAAATTTGAATAAATATGTAGTCTACTAGTCGTTAAAACTTAACTGAAGAATACTTCTGGAGAACCTTTTAAGCGTAGTGTAAATATTCGTAATTTAAATATGTATTGTATTGATTAAGGCTGGTTGAGTTGAAGAGAAGGCCTTATGGCCTTAACTCTGCCAGCGAAAATAAAACATTATTATTATTATTATTATTATTATTATTATTATTATTATTGTTGTTATTATTATTATTATTATTATTATTATTATTATTATTATTATTATTATTATTATTATTATTATTATTATTATTATTATTATTTAAAATATACAATAATTTTAGTAACGCTGAAAACTCGGAATCGAACAAGGGATTTGCGTTGTAGCCTATCTGCGAGAACTTCCCATGCTACACATAAGCTTCTACTCCTACGAAGCTATGCTGCTTGAACTGTGCATTACGACCTATGGCTTCTTCATCGTATATTTGTTGCAGCGTTTTCAGGTTTCTGTTACTGTAGGACCTAACTTCTGACAACATTCTATATTTATACGCTGTTGAAATACTCACATTTGGACTTAGACACTACATTGCATTTCGTGGAACCCAGCTTTCTTCTTACAACCACGCAAGTGAACTAACATTTAGTAGACGAACAGCATATTTATCGTTTATTGTTAGTAAAATAACATGTACTACAAAATTACAGTCTCAATTCTTCCCTGAAGGAGTAAAAACTCGTACTCAGGGAGTTATCTAAACACATACTTAACACAAACAAAGATACTTATTTGACACAAAGTGGGTCAAGAAAAAGAAATGTAAGAATAAATTAACTTTAAAAATAAAATTTCAATTTTAACCATTTAAATCATACAAATACATACACATATTAAATCAACATATATAAAGGTATCCCCGTAACATGCCATGAAGGCACTTGGGGGGGGGCATGCTTTCCATGACCTCGGCACTAGAATGAGGTGGTGTGGTCGGCACCACGCTCTGACCGCCTTTTACCCCCGGGAAAGACCCGGTACTCAATTTTATAGAAGGCTGAGTGAACCTTGGGGCCGTTCTGAAAGTTTGGCAACGATAAAAAATCCTGTCACCACCTGGGATCGAACCCCGGACCTTCCAGTCCGTAGCCAGCTGCAATCAACATATATTCTTTAACAATTAAATTCCTAACGCTATTTTTTAAATTTCTGATACTAAAATTTTCCAAATTTGGGTATTTTTCAATTATTTTATTATATAACCTTGGACCGAAGTAGGTACCATGGCTAAGAGCTGTGCTTCTGAAACACTTTGGTTCCTCTAGTCGTATAAAATCGGATCTTTTAGTTACATATTTGAGGGGTACACGGGAAAAACGATCAAGGTCCATCAAAAATCGAAATTGAGTTAATAATGCTATCTTATAGTGGAAAGGAAGTACTATCATGTGGTCTAGATAGTAATAAGAAATCATCGTTCTTGACATTCCACTCCGTCAATTTCTATTAAATACACACATAACAAAGTATTAAGTGCTTAAAATTTAAATTCGTTTTTCTCGAAACTTTCTAAAATGGACTTTGATCGTTATTCCCGTGTACCCTTCATTTATGATAAAACAATTTGAATTTATTACGATTTTTATGTATGAAGTTTAATAAGTCAATATAATAAATTTGTTTAATTTTCAGAACATTAAAATCAGTAAACGAAAGCTCGGATGAGTAATCAATTGGTTTATTAAGGCATATTTTAAATATTCTTTTCTGAATAAGTATTAGTGGCGTGAGATTAGAATTACAAGCATTTCCATATTGGAGAATGGATTGAAATAAAGCTAAATAAATGAGACGTAAAATATTAACTGGTAAATATGACCGAAGTATAACAAAGATATAAATTGTTTTACGTAATATATTGCATAAATATGTAATATGTTTATTCCATCGTAAGTGTTGGTCGATTGTAATGCCTAAATACTTAACTTCTGAGGATTCGGTTAATATGGGACAATCACAGTTTTGAGAAGACAATCAGAATGATGAATTTTGAGCCTAAAAGAAGATTGAGGAGATTTAAGACCACTGGACCTTAGTGAAAACGGAATAACAGTTGTTTTGGATGTCTTTGGTGGCACTATTTGTACACACATTCCGTTCAAGCATAAAAAGTACAAAAACCTCTCACTATGGCCAATCCACGAATTTATTGACTGTCCTGCGGATATAGTATGTATGTATTTATTCATATTGCAAATGGGTATATACCCGGTGGCATTGGTAACTAATTACACTCAATAACGACAATTAATAATAAACACAACGAATAAAAAACAACAATAATGATGATAATAATAATAATAGTAATAATAATAATAATAATAATAACAATAATAATGATAACAAGGAGCATCCTAAATTAAATGAAGCATGTTCACTTAAAATAACATTTAAAGTAAATCTAATTTGTATCTTAACCCTAAGTTCCAACTAAGACCCACGTGTGTGACAGGTTCATACCTACACAAGTACCTTTCGGCACTACACTTATTTCGCTGTCAATTCACTCACTGTACTGGTTCTACCTGATTTCACTAACACTTCTAACCATTTCACTGTTCAAATACTTTGCACAGCCACTTCACTGACACCAACACACTTCACTTACAAAATAGACTTCACTGACGCAACACACTTCCTCACTGATAGTAGGCTATTTCCATTATTATGATATAAATTTCTGCAATTTATAAAATGTATCAGAAACAGAAACAAGTGAACACGCAAATAATCCTAGGCTCTTTGGCAAGCATATTTTGTAATGCAAATTGAACTCGAACAAAATAGATGATATTCTCGTTTTCTGGTTGTTATTTATTAACTCAATTATTTGAACGTATCCACTAGACTAAGCTTTCAACTTTGCGTGCAAGTTTCGAGCGTGGGTTTGAACATGTTTGTGTATGCGATGTCTTGTGAGTCTTACAAGGGGAACCTTTGAAATCGAAAGTTCGAAACTATTCTTGTGAAGTTGTATACGGGTGGGTAGCCCTACTGTAAGGGAGATTGTAACATAAATATTAGATGCGAATACGAACAACTTTCAAAATGCGTAATATCTGAATATAAGTAACATTCTTGTCAGATTGAGCAAGCGTACTCGAAACGACTATCCGTGGTCCTTCACTTTTCCTTGTTTGCTAGGCCTCAAAACAATAGTAATATGCTTTACAAGAGCGGTATGTTGAAGTTTTCATGTTCGAGGAAAAGTTTGAAAAAGCGAAACGTAGTTGAGCTTTTTTAATTTCCGAGAATTGAAAGAAAACATACCGCTCATGTATCGTACATTATTTTGTGCGAAGATCGTTTATTACATACCTGAAAGAGGAATTTCTAATTACTTGCAATCAAATCTCCATCTTGGTTTCTGTTCAATGACGGCAAATTTGCAAAACAAAAATATCTATCTTCAACATTGTTGCTTTAAAATGTTTTCTATGTGTACTATACTCTAGCATACCGTGATATACGTCTGTCTTTTTTTCCCCTCAGTCTATAAATGCGAACTTAAAACAAACGGTAAGGTTATGTAATGATTTAGAGTTTACTTAATTTTTGCAAATATTTAAAAACAATAATTAAAGTTCAATTTAGGTGAAATTGCAGTGGTAAGTTTCCAATTTATAATTATTACTATAATAATAATAATAATAATAATAATAATAATGATTTATTTTAGCTGGCAGAGTTAAGGCCGTAAGGCCTTCTCTTCCACTCAACCAGCAAAAAGTGTATATACATATGCATGAACTTACAAAGAATCCAACAATTTGATTGAGATGAGAGTTACATGTATACAAAAGTTATTTACAAATTAAACAACAAAATACTATGAACTATTAATTAAACACTGAAATAAACTGTGTAGCAGAATTAAACTAAAATACATAGAATGTTAATATATTTCAAATAATATTAGATAATAGAAAGAGATTATTACGAGACAATTAAAATACAGCACAATCAGGATGATGTTGAACGTCTCTAAAAATAATATGTTAAAAGTCTAAAGCAGTAAAACCAATATGTCACTTAAGCGGTAAGAAGAGGGAAATTGTTATGTGTGTTCGGTTGGGAATACTGAATGTGGAATTTTAGACTTATCGCGGATTGGTTTTGTGCGGAAACCAAGCAAATACGCACAATCTCGCACAAATATTATTTACTTTGATTACCTTTATTATGCTGTATTGCTATTAGACAGAGAGGGTCAGGAATTCTTTACATGGGTTCAATCACAATCTAGTATATACAGTCACGAAGCTCAATACGTAGTAAATATGCATCCATAGATAGTTGCTGACCACTAGGATCGCTAATATCGCCTCATTACAGACAATTCGAAATAGTACCGAAACAGTCTATTGTTCCTAGCACCCTCACAACTCAAGTTTCGTGACTGTATATACTAGACTGTGGTTCAACTATAATTACAACATAATAAGTTACGCATCTGGTTACTCATGTATTAGAAAAAGAAAATATTTTACATGAATTTCAAACCTACATTTTTTTGTTCTACAGTTTGTATTGGAACCTACATTTTAAAACAATTTGTTCTTTACAGATTTCATTTACTGCAAGAATCTTTTATATTGAAATGCTCCCTTCTTAACTGAAACTTAAGGTACGCATCGACTCTTGGAGTAAAAATTTACAATTTCCCCTCAATCTAATTCAAAATTCACTTACTACTTTCTTACAGTTAAATGAAAGGAATGCAAAAGAAAACAAAAGAAAATAAAAATTTTTTGACGTCCAGACCAGCGCAGTTTGGAATGTTGGCAAACAAAGAAACGAATGCTAGGGACGCGGTAAAATTGAACAAATGCTAGGGACGCGATAAAATTGTGCGATAAGCAGCCATGATTGGTTGAAAATACGTCCTTTCGTACCATTTTATTGGTCAAAAGTAGTATGATGTAGTAAAAGTGTAATAGTCATATTTAAAAATATATGTTAAAAGTGATATACATATAGAAATATTTATTTATTTGCATTTGCTTATGTATTTTATAATTCATGATAGTTACAGAAAACCGAAAGTTTTATACAATTAATATCTATCAATATGTCAATCATTCAACCCATATTATAACTTTGGACATCCCTATCTATTAAATTAACGAAGCAGTAATATAATTATCGGCCTGGGATGTATAATTGGATGCTTGATTGCCAACTTTATTAACTTTTATATTTTGAAACGATATTAATTTGGGGGAACAATTATAATGGGACACAAACACGATTATAAACTGTGTTACTGTATTGGCTGACATTTTAATTGCGACAATCGATATAACATTTGCAAATTGGCTAAATTAAATAAAGAAGACATTAACTTCTCCCTGTGAGAATAAATTAAACATTCAACATACAGCTCGGTGAAGACAAACTGCAATATATTATTCTTGTAATAATAGAAATATAAGCTCAAGCTAGTAAAGGTTCTTAAATACTCATATAAGCTTACAACGAAAGATGTGTGATAGACCTACTTGTATACTTTCTTATATAGTTTTCTGATGACCTTTTTTTAGTGTATTCAATTTCAAAATCAAATTTTCAAAGATTTTGACACATATTGTCCACGATCGTCCAGTAATGGAATATGGTGCCGCATGTTGGGATCGTTACAGATTAGAACATATTAAGACACTGGAAAAGATTAAAAAACGGGCTCTCAAGTGTTGTCGTAATAATTCACCATTAAAATGGGACATACTCACGGACAGGAGAACGCGAATTCGATTATGCGCAATGTTCAAAACATACAGAGGTGAGCCTGCCTGGAGAGAAATAAAAAATAGGTTGCAGCCGCCAAATTACTCTTCAAGGAACGACCACTCATATAAATTGAGGGAAAGAAGACAGAGGACGGACACTGGAAAGTTTTCTTTTCTCAATCGTACTATCAGGGACTGGAATGCTTTACCTGCAGACTTACTAAAGGCTTTACCAATAACCAAAAATGTATTTAAAAATAGGCTTAAGGACTTTACTAATAGACGGTAGTATATTATACACACTACTTAAAGAGTGTAATTGATATCTTGTTATTTGAAGTGTTCTATCAGTGAGGAAGTGTGTTGTGTCAGTGAAGTGTGTAGTGTCAGTGAAGTCTATTGTGTGAGTGAAGTGTGTTGGTGTCAGTGAAGTGGCTATGCAAAGTATTTGAACAGTGAAATGGTTAGAAGTGTTAGTGAAATCAGGTAGAATCAGTGCAGTGAGTGAGTTGACAGCGAAATAAGTGTAGTGCCGAAATGTACTTGTGCAGGTATGAACCTGTCATACCCGTGGGTCTTAGTTCGAACTTAGGGTTAAGATACAAATTTGATTTACGTTAAATGTTATTTTAAGTGACCATGCTTCATTTAATTTAGAATGCTCCTTGTTATTATTATTTTATTATTATTATTATTACTTACTGGCTTTTAAGGAACCCGGAGGTTCATTGCCGCCCTCACATAAGCCCGCGTCCATACCTGTGGAGTAACGGTTAGCGCGTCTGGCCGCGAAACCAGGTGGCCCGGGTTGAATTCCCGGTCGGGGCAAGTTATCTGGTTGAGATTTTTCCGGGGTTTTCCCTCAACCCAGTAAGAACAAATGCTGAGTAACTTTCGGTGCTGGACCCCGGACTCATTTCACCGGCATTATCACCTTCATATCATTCAGACGCTAAATAACCTGAGATGTTGATAAAGCGTCGTAAAATAACCTACTAAAATAAACATAAGCCCGCCATTGGTCCCTATCCTGAGCAAGATTAATCCATTCTCTATCATCATATCCCACCCATATTGATTTCAAGTGAATTCACTTTAGAAAGTAGATACTAAACATAATTGCCAAAAGAATGTGTAGACATATGTATGTATGTATGTATGTATTTATTCACGCTGCAAATGGGTATATACCCGGTGGCAGTTCGTGAGTCTTAGTTCGAACTTAGGGTTAAGATACAAATTAGATTTACTTTAAATGTTACTGTAAGTGACCATGCTTCATTTAAGTTAGAATGCTCCTTGTTATTATTATTTTATTATTATTATTATTACTTACTGGCTACCTATTTATTTATTTTATTTCTCTCCAAACAGGCTCACCTCTGTATGTTTTGAACATTGCGCATAATCGAATTCACGTTCTCCGGTCCGTGAGTGTGTCCCATTTTAATGGTGAATTATTACGACAACACTTGAGAGCCCGTTCTTTAATCTTTTCCAGTGTCTTAATATGTTCTAATCTGTAAGGATTATTATTATTATTATTATTATTATTATTATTATTAATTGTTTTTTTTTAGTTGTGTTTATTATTAATTGTAATTATTGAGTGTAATTAGTTACCACTGCCAACGGGTATATACCCATTTGCAGTGTGAATAAATACATACATACATACATATGTCTACACATTCTTTTGGCAATTATGTTTAGTATCTACTTTCTAAAGTGAATTCACTTGAAATCAATTTGTTTTGATTCAAATTTTTCATGTCCACTAATTTAATGTCAATATTTTACGTGTTCTTCTTATATGATGTCAATACAGTATTTTAGTGAAAACTGATAGACCCACACCGGAAATGTGGATTGAACAGACATGAATAGAAATAGGAGAAAGAATACAAAAATTAGAAACGTTGAAATATGCACTGGAATAAGAATTAGCGGAAAAACTGAATTTCTCGCAGGAATCCTGTTCCAAATTCATTTTACCACTTTGTACCCCACAGAAGCCGCAGTGGATCGAAACACGACCCCATTCTTAATCGTATTAAAGGATTAAAGTTTGACTGATATTTGGAGCGAGAAATAGTGGGAACTGTGATTAAGGTGAGTGGAATACTGCGGACTCAAAAACGTTGACCATAGCAGCGTTATCTACGAAATTAAAAGTTCCAGTCCTATTAGGGCAGCCATGGCGAAAAGGCCATGGTGCGCCGAGCCACTGTGTAAGCTGCAACGTGCATAGCACCTATGGAGGGAGGCGGACAACCGAAGGGGAAGTTAATGTTTAGGACGTGTAACGAAGAAAGAAATGAACAAGAAAACATAGGACACATTATCACAACCTAAAATTAACTGTCTTCAGAATGTCTCTGCGACAAAGTTTAAAAATCAGGAATTATGTCACTTACTGCCAATCGTAGTTGATCACGAAGGTATTTGTCTGTCAGTCGTGATCTAAATTTGATTTTTACTATTTTCATTGTTGAAAATAATTTTTCACAAACGTAAGTTACAGCGAACATGGCTTCAACAGAGCAAGCGAAAGCACGAAGCTTCAAATATTTCGTTTTTTTCCAAAGATTTGAAAAGTTCAATATCTGTCAAGTCCTTACATCTAGCTTCCATTTAACGTCACATTGTAAATCTGCGAGTTTAAATTGAAACTCTAACCGCATTATTCGTACATCTGCTGTAAAAGAATCGACGTACAGAGATGATAATGATGATAATGATAATAATAATAATAATAATAATAATAATAATAATACTTAACCTGTTAATGTTTCATCAGTAACATGTAGTAACTTATAATGCCGTTTTATGTTATACAACCGTTTTCCTAGTAATATTTGTGAACAAATCATACATTTAATATTTTCATCATATTGTAAGCAAAAGAATGCATCCTCCCATCCTACATGAAACTTTCGTTTTTTATAGAGGTACATGGTTTCGAGAGAGATATTGCGACGATACGCCACTCGCAGGTCCGAGACAAATACAAATAGAACGGAGTTTGACTCCAGTGAGTGAGAGGGTGGGGGTTGTAGGTAGGAAGCGAGAGAAAAGCACTGCGAGCCACAATGTGCTCGTGAGTCGCATTTTCGCCGCGGTTGTATTAGGGCATTCGATAAATAATGGCAAGAATGGTGTAAATCAGTGCTCCTAGCGGTGACCATTGAAATCTTTTACTACGTAATAGAGCAGCGATTGTTTCATGAATTTGCGATATTGAAAATCTCGAAGTAGCCATATTTTGTAAATGCTGTGGTTGTTTCTGATTTGTACTAAACAATACAGCCCTAAAGGTACGAACAAAGGTGCTTAATAAAAATCCAAATTGCAAGAGAAAAACATGCAACTCAGTGCTTTAGTGCATTGCAAGAAACCTTTGGGAGAGAAGTCCTACCATACTGAACTATTGAAAGTTGGGTGGAAGCGAGGCATTCGCTTTTAATCGAAAGTTGACATCCGAAGAACTTTATATTGAATAGTGAGAGAGATATCCAGAAATGCTGCTACAGATGGAGTCCACCGTTTTCCAAGAATTTGACAACGTATTGTTGACATGGCAGGAGACTAAATTTGAAGTATACAGAATTAGTTAAAAGTCCCGCACCACCTAAATAACTCTTGAAGCATACGGTTCAGTGATATGAAACTTGGTATGTGAGGATAACCATATATTAAGAACTCAATAATGGTATTACCGAGTTTTCTCTACTTCCGGTTTAACCGGAAGTAACTCCAACTCTCTTATTTTAAATGGAACACCCAATATATTTTTCTATTTTTGAATAGTGCTCATTAAGAGCTTTTTAAAAAGTACACACACTCAGTACTTCTGTACAAATTCAGTGTTGCTAAGTCAAGAAAACAGCAAAGTGTATCGAATATTAAAATAATAAAATACTCCTTCCTTAACAAAAACAAAACAAAGCTAGCTCACCTTCTAAATTATGTGCTGCTTTACAATGTGTCACTCGATCATAGAAACTATTTAAGGAATGATTTAACCAGGCTTTAGGAATATCTTGCACCACTTCCATTTTTATTTAGCAACACTGAATTTGTACAGAAGTATCAAGTGTGGATACTTTTTAAAAAGCTCTTAATGAGCTTTATTCAAAAATAAAAAAGTATATTGGGTGTCCCATTTAAAATAAGAGAGTTGGAGTTACTTCCGGTTAAACCGAAAGTAGAAGAAACTCGGTAATACCATTATTGAGTTCTTAATATATGATTATCCTCACATACCAAGTTTCATATCACTGAACCGTATGCTTCAAAAGTTATTTAGGTAGTGCATTTATTATTTTAATATTCGACACACTTTTCTGTTTTCTTGACTTAGCAACACTGAATTTGTACAGAAGTATCAAGTGTGGGTAATTTTTATAAAGCTCTTAATGAGCACTATTCAAAAATTAAAAAAAATATATATTAGGTGTTGCATTTAAAATAAGAGAGTTGGAGTTACTTCCGGTTAAACCGAAAGTAGAAAAAACTCGCTAATACCATTATTGAGTTCTTAGTATATGGGTATCCGACATACCAAGTTTCATGTCACTGAACCACATGGTTCAAAAGTCATTTAGGTGGTGCGGGACTTTTAACTAACCCTGTATAATGTCGAAAGTAACGTAAAAAAATTTAATGTGAAACAGTAACTATTTTGCCATTACTTTTCGAACGTCCTAGTATCTTTACATTATTATTATTATTATTATTATTATTATTATTATTATTATTAACTTATTATTATTTGACTATTATTATTATTATTAGACTATTATTATTATTAGACTATTATTATTAGACTATTATTAGTATTATTATTATTATTATTATTAGACTATTATTATTATTATTAGACTATTATTATTAGACTATTATTAGTATTATTATTATTATTATTATTATTATTATTATTATTAGACTATTATTATTATTATTATTAGACTATTATTAGTATTATTATTATTATTATTATTATTATTAGACTATTATTATTAGACTATTATTATTATTATTATTATTATTATTATTATTATTAGACTATTATTAGTATTATTATTATTATTATTATTAGACTATTATTAGTATTATTATTATTATTATTATTAGACTATTATTATTAGACTATTATTAGTATTATTATTATTATTATTATTATTATTATTATTAGACTATTATTATTATTATTAGACTATTATTATTATTAGACTATTATTATTAGACTATTATTATTATTATTATTATTATTATTATTATTATTAGACTATTATTATTATTATTAGACTATTATTAGTATTATTATTATTATTATTATTATTATTAGACTTATTATTATTATTATTATTATTATTATTATTAGACTATTATTATTAGACTATTATTAGTATTATTATTATCATTATTATTATTAGACTATTATTATTAGACTATTATTAGTAGTATTATTATTATTATTATTATTATTATTATTATTATTATTATTATTATTATTAGACTATTATTATTATTATTAGACTATTATTAGTATTATTATTATTATTAGACTATTATTATTATTATTATTATTATTATTATTAGACTATTATTATTATTATTAGACTATTATTAGTATTATTATTATTATTATTAGACTATTATTATTAGACTATTATTAGTATCATTATTATTATTATTATTATTATTAGACTATTATTATTATTATTATTATTATTAGACTATTATTAGTATTAGTATTATTATTATTATTATTATTATTATTATTAGACTATTATTATTATTATTATTATTATTATTATTATTAGACTATTATTATTATTATTAGACTATTATTATTATTATTAGACTATTATTATTAGACTATTATTAGTATTAGTATTATTATTATTATTATTATTATTATTATTATTATTATTACATTGATTCTTATTTTAAGAGTAGCTTACAAGCTAAAAACTACTCTCTCATTTAACACGATCGCAAGTCTTTGTAGTAGCTGTGCGTGGGAAGTAAGAAGCTTAGCCTCGGATTGCTCCACTTCCCAGCCTTAATGAGGCTCAAGTTTGAATCCATCGTACTCACTCACAGCATCGTAATCTTATATTAACTACAGCCAAACATCAGACCTCAAAGTTTACGTTAGGAAAGCAGTGACATAAGAAACAGTGTTATTGTAGCTATCGGCCTATATTAAATTACACCCATAGAATTTCTTTTTCTGTAAAGTTTCCCACAACCAGTCCATCCGTTTAAATTCTGCCTCTTATTTGGAATATTTCGTGATATTGTGTGAATTTTCATAACTTGATATCAATGTTGCAGTTGGATCGATAATAATGTGATCTCTGAATAAACGAGACGGAGACTGTAGAATGCCTCCTCACATAAAAAAGTACATAAATTGCCTCCTGTTTACATGAGCAACGGTACGTAAATTTCCTCCCCTTTACCTGAGAAAGCGAATGTGCTTCCCGTTTGTGAATGAGTTACTGTAACCAACATTATCCTTCCCATTTTCAGACTTAGGACTAGACAGTGATTGCGGGATGACTTAGGGAAAAGTGAAGTTGTTTCGTATCAGAGTATATGGCACGTGCCGCGCCGTCCGTCTTTTGTGTACCTGGCGAGTACAGTAGCGTACAAAACCAAGGAACCTCGATGCGTTCATAGTGACATTGCAACGCAATGTGTGCAGTTGTGTTATCCTGCTCAAGTATATACAGGGACATCATTTTATTTTTACTAACATTTTTAATATTAACCTGGCTATACCTTTAGAGAACCGGAAACACCGTTTGCTACCCCTTCCACGACTGGAGTTCGATGATACTGGCGTAAAACAAAAACAAATCACTTTACTAGGTATAGGAGGGAAGAAAAGTAGTTCATCCATTTACGTAAACTAGGAAATATCGCGGTTTTGAGTTCGATAATTTTCATTAGGTTTTTGTTTAATCAAAATGCAATACTGTGTTAAGAATAAATGTTTTTTTTTTTTTACTCACGAACTGAGTTATCCATGCGAACTTGTTCATAATGCAGTGTATATTATACTGTCTACAGCACATTAGCGTACAATATAGAGTACAATATAGAGAATCAAATTAAATTGAAAATTAATCATAATATGGATATTTAAACACATTTTTGAAAATGGTGGCCGTTCATTTCGATACAGGCTTCAGTTTTTTTTTTTTTTTGCATATTATCGCACTATAGACTATTGCATCTAATTCAAATTGCCAGTTTCGTACTTCGTACTAGTAACTCATGTTGAAATAATTCTGTACCTACTCTATAAAAGAGTACCTTACGTACTGTAAATTCAATCTTCACTTCTGCCTGACCCGCACAGATAAAATTACTCAGACATGCTATCTACTATCCGTCCAAGTGGTTATACCGCAGGATCGTAGAAAGGGGGGAAATCACGTGACATTTAATTACTTAACGAGGCCCTTTTATTTAAGTTATTTTAAACAGTTGTATAATATTACGTAAACGTCCAATTCCTAACAGAAATGAATGTTTTCAGAAAAGAGCCAAGGCAGCCCAGCTCTTACAGAGGGGCGAGCAGAAGCAGGTGGGGGAAATCGGGATGCGACGTATGCAAACGGACAGTACCTGTGCGAAAATGTGATTCAATATTGAAAGCTCTTTCGTCACTGGAAAACGCGAAGATATTTCTGGAACGTACCATACTCACTTACTCAGTGCTGTTTACTATACACGGCTTTGATTCTGTGTGCAATACAATTGGAACATCATTAGTAGAAGGGGTGGGAGTGAAGTACATTCAAAAACTCAGGTACAATAAAAATTGAAGTAAAAATAAAATGATGTCCCTGTAGTACGAGTTCAATAGTGTAGTGCTGATCCATTCAAAATGGCAAAACGTTAAATTCGCTCAGAGATACGAAATGCAATTAAGAAGTATGAGAGTGACATTTTATGTATTAACGAAGACAATATCGTGTGTAATGTATGTACAATTGAAATACAAACCAGAACAACTCAGGCTATAGAGAAACATTGCAACAGTACATCGCACAGGAAATGCGTTGAAATTAAATCTGAGGAACCATCATCATCATCATTTAGTTGTGCGGGTCTAACGACACGTGCAACATGATGCTCAGTACAAATATTCCTCTAAAGAAATTGAGTGATCCCCATTTTAGAGTTTTTCTTCAGAAATTCTCTCGATACAAAACCTGTTTAAGCGATAGGCGAAGACGATTCAGCTTCGACAACTTACGAGAATATATCGTCGTTTACTGCAACGCTGGTAATTGCATCAATGATGACGAGGACTGAACCTTGCAAGGTATGTACTACAGTACGTTATTTTTCTTTTCCTTCTGACTGTACGGAGATACAGTAGCATGTTGACGTCGTCTGTTTACATTTAAAACCTGTTCAACCAATGGTCTGAATGAAAAAAATGTAACATATAATAAATGTGCACCTACATTCAACGATAAGTCATCCCGCATCCACTGTCTACTTAGGACTGTCTGTAATATAGGCTTTCGTGTATAATGCGCACAAATTACTGGCATTGTTAAAAATGTGGATGAATATGATTAAAATATTGGTCAGCTTCATTAGAAAAACTTTGTCATAAAATTTAAAATGTGTTTAAAACATGAATTACTGACTTCTTTAAACAGGCTAGAATTTAAAACAAACCTGCTTCACAGGCAGCTATACCTGAAGGCCAGACTTGTATAATCTATACGTCACTGTAAGTACGTCAACAGAAAACCACAATTTAAGTCACACAGTATTTGTGTGCACTCAAATTTGGGTTTTTGGCGTCTTGTCAGCCTATTTGAGTTGTGTGGATATAAAGGGAAAAATTGTGACGTTATTGTTGTTTGTAGTTCCTGAGTAGCTCAGTCGGTAGAGTATTCGTCCGCCAAGCGAAGTGTCCCGGGATCGATACCCGGCCCCCCGGAACAATTTTTCCCTTGAAATTATACAAATATTTACTTTGTCAGAAATACTCAGACGTGAACGTTTTGTGACATGATGCCTTACAGGTATGCGGGGGTTTGATTCTCGTCACAGCAGACCACGTTGTACTGTTTTCTGCTTTCTTTAGACTCAAACACATTCTACTGAATCGGCGGAGCAGTGTAGTATTATATGACACATTTTTTAAATTGTGTGTTTAAATGGACCCTAATTGTTGTATTACGTCTACTTACTTTCATTATTGGGATATCTTTGCCACCTAGTAGAAATATTCCGCTTATCTTTCAGTTATGTTGGTAGTAGTAGTAGTAGTAGTAGTAGCAGTAGCAGTAGCAGCAGCAGCAGTAGTTGTTTTATTTTGCCTGGCAGAGTTAAGGCCATAAGGCCTTCTCTTCCACTCAACCAGGTTTCAATAATACACATGAAATACAAAGTTAAGTGATAGTTTACAAAACAACACAAAAGAAGAAACCTTTAGAAATTACATAATAGTACATTATGCAACGAGCCTATAATAATAAGTAGTAATTAAGACGCAAGTATGTTTGATTATGAAACGAGCGCATGCGAGCGTCTTAATTACCATTGTAGGCAAGTTTCATACGACTTTTTATGCTCGACCATATTTCTAACTTGAAATTATTCAGAAGTATCATTTTATTTGTATCTGACTCAAGATCGGAAGTGACCTTGTGTATAGCTCGTGTGAGATGTGCGCAGACGCGAAAGTATTGATTTTTTCCGAGGAACAATAATGTCATTGACCTTGATATAGAGAATAACATGAACTAATTTTGATGTAACCTGGAAATTGATTTAGAATTGAAAAACGAGATGACAAATTGAATTTATTTGAATATTATTTACAATTAACGCTAATTATTATAGTAACAGAACATAACCTTCTGCGACACTATTGGATTTCCAGCCTCCGTGACGTTTCCCTCGTTATCTTTCGATTGCATATCCGAGAATATCGAAAACCTAAACGTTAATGAATAGGTGTACTTTAATGACATGCATTAAAGTACTGCTACCAGGTGTATAATTACTACATTTCGGCATGGTCGAGCATAATAGTACATTATGCAACGAGCCTATAATGATAGTAATTAAGAAGCGAGTACGGATATTTATGAAACTCGCTTGCGCTCGTTTCATAATTTTCATACGAGCGTCTTAATTACCATTATAGGCAAGTTTCATACGACTTTTTATGCTCGACCATATTTCTAACTTGAAATTATTCAGATGTATACATTTTATTTGTATCTGACAAGATCGGAAGTGATCTTGTTCTAGGTCGTGAATTGTGATATGTGCGCAGACGCGAAAGTATTGATATTTTCCGAGGAACAATAATGTCATTGACCTTGTGTAATCCCGTTAAACTTGGTATAACCTTGATTATTGAATTCGACATTGAAAAAGGAGATGACAAAAATTGAATTTATTTGAATATTATTTACAATTAACGCTAATTATTATAGTAACAGAACATAACCTTCTGCGACAGTATTGGATTTCTAGCCTCCGTGACTTTTCGCTAATTCTCTTTCGATTGCATATCCGAGAATAATCGATACTTGCGGTTTTATAACGGTACAAAGCTGACTCGTTATTGGCTGAACACCTGTAAGCTGAGTTGTCATTGGCTGAAAACACCTGTACTTTAATAAGTAGGTGTACTTTAATGACATGCATTAAAGGACTGCTACCAGGTGCATAATTACTACATTTCGGCATGATCGAGCATAAAATATTGTAGAAAATTATAAATAGTCAAGACCAGTTACATAATATAAGGAGAATATAAAATAAAGAAGAAAATTACATTATAATCAAAATCAGCTGTAAAGCAAAATCGTACTATATGGCATACATATACAAATGATTAGGCCTAAGTAATATATCAAGATCATAAAAACGGGGGGGAAGAGAGAGGAGAAATAAATAACAACTTGGTCATTAAGCTATTTAGAGACTTCCGAAAGAGTCTGGTGCTGTTCAATAAAAAATTTCTAAGTAGAGTGTACTTAAAAAATTTTAGACTCCGACTGCTTCTGATTTCCTGTGACAAGGAATTCCAGGAACAGGCTGTGTGTATTGTGAAGGAAGCGGAGTAGAGAGATGTTTGATGATACGGAATTGATAGAACAAGGTATCACGGTTGTGGTGGGATGCTAAAAGTGTGAAGCGAGGATCTAGGTAAATAGGTGTGGAATTATTAGAGTAGTCGGTATAGCGCTGGCCTTCTGTGCTCGAGGTTGCGGGTTCGATTCTGGCCTAGATCGATGGCATTTAAGTGTGTTTAAATGCGACAGGCTCATGTCAGTAGATTTACTAGCATGTACGAGTAAAAAACTCCTGCGGGACAAAATTCCGGCACATCGGCGACGCTGATATAACCTCTGCAGTTACGAGCGTCGTTAAATAAGCCATAATTTTAATTTCTTTCAGTTACGTTCATTATCAACCTACACCGGCTGACTACATAAGGTTCGCTGAGTATCCAGGCCCCGAGCAAGCTCGTCCTTAGACCAGTCCGCTCCGTGCGTTGCCAGCCGGGAATGATGTGGAATGATAAATAATAGGACAAAGTCATGTTGATGCATAATGCGGGGAAACGGGAGTCCACACCCGTGGAGTAACGGTTAGTGCATCTGACTGTGAAACCAGGAGGCCTGGATTCGAATCCCGGTCGGAGAAAGTTACCTGGTTGAGGTTTTTTCAGGGGTTTTCTTCAACCCAATACGACCAAATGCTGGGTAACTATTGCTGTTGGACCCCAGACTCATTTCACCGGCATTATCACCTTCATTTCATTCAGACGCTAAATAACCTAAGCTCTTGATACAGCGTCGTAAAATAACCCACTTAAAAAAATTTAAAAAGAAAAGAGGGAGAAGAATGAACTTCACAAGTTTCAATTTGGAGAATTTTTAATTAAAATATTCAGACTGATCAGGAATCGAACCTGGGCTGCTTGCGCGGCAGACCGAAAGTCTAAACCACTCAGCAACCGCAGGAGAAACATTCAGTCGACTTAATCAAAAACTTAACGCCTTATTTTGTGGAACAAAATCTTTGCCTTAGCAATAACACGACTGTTTCAATGTACTCAAGGCTTGAACGATATAGTCCATATGCAAACAGACCATCCCCTTCAATTCTGTTTAATATGATTATATCATCCCGTGTAGGTCGCTGCAATATATCATCTCTTCAGGCTTTCCAACCAATATTTTGTGTAAATTAGAGATCCCCCACTTTTATTAGGAGATGTCATTTCAGTTCCCTCGTCCGCATTTACGATGTACCATTATGAAGGAATATTTACAAAAGCTCTTTCAAATTTATTCGTCCCATGTACTTCATCTTATTGTCTGAGACCGTTTAAAACGTAACGAATGAAATATGTGAATACAAAATCACTTCCCGCTCGGGAAATTGATCCATTTTTTTTTTTTGGGCTGGTAATCACAAAGATTCTATCAAACACTGCACGTTTTGAGAACTGTATTTATTTATGTATGTATGTATTTATTTATTTATTTATTTATTTATTTATTTATTCACTTTCTCTCTTATTCAAGTATTCATTTATTTACTTTTTCACTTATTCATGTATTCATTCATTTATTTTATTTATTCATTCATTTTATTTATTCATTCATTCATTTTATTTATTCATTCATCCGTTTATTCATTCATTCATTTTATTTATTCATTCATTCATTTATTCATTCATTCATTTTATTTATTCATTCATCCGTTTATTCATTCATTCATTTTATTTATTCATTCATCCGTTTATTCATTCATTCATTTTATTTATTCATTCATTTATTCATTCATTCATTTTATTTATTCATTAATTAATTTATTCATTCATTCATTTTATTCATTCATTCATTCATTTTATTTATTCATTCATTCATTCATTCTTTCAGTACCGGTAATTTATTTACTTGTTTCCTTATTATTTATTTACTTGCCTGCTTAGCTTTACTTTTCTTGCTTGTTTGTTTTGCTTGTTTCCTTGGTTGTTTATTTATTTATTTATTTATTTATTTATTTATTCACTTTCTCACTTATTCAAGTATTCATTTATTTACTTTTTCACTTATTCATGTATTCATTCATTCATTCATTTTATTTGTTCATTCATTCATTTTATTTATTCATTCATTCATTTTATTTATTCATTCATCCGTTTATTCATTCATTTCATTTATTCATTCATTCATTTTATTCATTCATTCATTTTATTCATTTATTCATTCATTTTATTTATTCATTCATTCATTTTATTCATTCATTTCATTTATTCATTCATTCATTTTATTCATTTATTCATTCATTCATTTTATTTATTCATTCATCCGTTTATTCATTCATTTCATTTATTCATTCATTCATTTTATTCATTTATTCATTCATTCATTTTATTTATTCATTAATTTATTTATTCATTCATTCATTTTATTCATTTATTCATTCATTCATTTTATTCATTCATTCATTCTTTCAGTACCGGTAATTTATTCACTTGTTTCCTTATTATTTATTTACTTGCCTGCTTAGCTTTACTTTTCTTGCTTGTTTGTTTTGCTTGTTTCCTTGATTGTTTATCTATTTATTTATTTATTTATTCATTCATTCATTCATTCATTCGTTTATTCACTTTCTCACTTATTCAAGTATTCATTTATTTACTTTTTCACTTACTCATGTATTCATTAATTCATTCATTCATTTATTTTATTTGTTCATTCATTCATTTTATTTATTCATTCATCCGTTTATTCATTCATTCATTTGATTTATTCATTCATTCATTTATTCATTCATTCATTTTATTTATTCATTCATTCATTTATTCATTCATTCATTTCATTTATTCATTCATTCATTTATTCATTCATTCATTTTATTTATTCATTCATTAATTTATTTATTCATTCATTCATTCATTCTTTCAGTACCGGTATTTATTCACTTGTTTCCTTATTATTTATTTACTTGCCTGTTTAGCTTTACTTTTCTTGCTTGTTTGTTTTGCTTGTTTCCTTGGTTGTTTATTTATTTATTTATTTATTTATTTATTTATTTATTTATTTAATTGTTTAGGTCTATTTATTTATTTATTTAATTCTTGTTTATTCGTCTATTTTATTTATTTGTGTATGTATATTTACTTTATTTAACTTTTTCCTATAAGACGTATAATTGATACATATAGATGCAATGTAGTGTAGATAAAGCGATGTATTGTGTGTGTGGATGCCCTGCCGAACTCGTGAGTTAATTTTCTCATCGCTCACTTATTATCAAGTATACATAATAGAAAATGTAAAACAAAACACAAGAACGTACCAAATACCATTGAGAGACAACATATACGATTATGAGAGGAATTAAAAATGTCTATTTTAATTGCGAACTATATTTCATACTACGCGTGACTGTTGAACTTGCACGTCACATGGTTGTGGCATACGTTACGCTCTGTTATAAACGTGAATTCAGTATCATGCATGTTTGTCTGTCCTTTGTTAATGCATGACAATTTGTCTTAGATTTAATTGTGGTGTAGTGCCAATTCCCATTACGAATTTCCTACCATGTGTTCTCTTAATTTCAGTAGAAGTCTCCAAAATGTGCTGAGAAGACTGCCCTTCTGAGCTAAAGGGCGAAGGCAGGAGAAGAATGTTGCGTAAGTAATTAAATAAATTTACCACAACTTGTCAAAAACCGGAAATACACAGTGGGCCAAAAAAACGGTACAAAATTATAAATACTCTGTTTTCGGAATTACATAACATTAATTTATAATGAATACACTGTTGGAAAGAGTAGACTTTAAAGATGAGCAGGACTTGTTATTATGTTTTTTGAGGCTCAATTAAAATCTTATGGAGGTCAATACACAATGATGCGAAAAATGTGGTTTTTGAAGACAATTTATTACTTCAAAACGCAGAAACTGAATGTTGGTAAAATTGACCATAATTAATGATCTTTCAAATAATCAAAATTAAAAATGATGGTCTATGTGACCGCCATTTGCTCGCACAACCATTTGTAGGCGTCTTCTCCATTGTCCAATAGCACTGGATATCCGTCTTTGATCAAGCCGGTCCGAACATTCAAGAAAACGTTGTCTTAAATGTTCAATATTACGAATTCTTGTTTTGTAGTAAACTGCTTTTTGTAGTTGACTCCATACAAAATAGTCCATAGGATTAAGATCTTGTTTGAAACTCCATCGGAAACCATCAGGGAATCTGAGAAATGCGATCTCTCATGCAATAACCTCTCAGGAGGGATATCATGTCCGTATCTTGCTAATCAATCGTTGTACACTTGAAACAGACCATTCTCGCTGAGCGTAGTTCTTTACAATTTGACGGGCAGATAAATTATCATATTGGTGCAAATGTTTAATGAAAATCTTGTCTTCGTTCGTTAAGCGACCCATTATTCACAAAATGAGAACTCAAAACGGAAGAAAACAAATGATGATAGCACAACAAACGGCTTGGCCTGCTGAACTCGTAAGACCATAATGCTTAGCTCGGCATAAACAAGCAATCATATTAGGACACAAACTGCAAACCGACGCTGTAAAGCACCTCGACATTTCCCCCGTTAAAGTAAGTTCAGTGCATATCCCTTTCAGTTCTTCAGTAAAAAATCTTGGCATTCACATGGATAATAATCTCAACTGGGACATGCAAATCACAGAAACCTGCAGAAAAGTATATTATATTACCCATGTGCTAAAAAAGGATAAATGTTCATCTTCCCTCTTGCTTAAAAAAAGTCCCTTGAGCAGACACTTGTATTTCCCTATTTTGACTATGCTGATATTTTACTGACTGACCTCTCCAGCGACAACAAAACGAAACTTCAACGTGTTCATAACTTGTGTGTAGGCCTACGTTTTGTAAGCAATGTTCGTAAATATGATCATATTACCCCATCCCTGGAAGCAATAGGTTGGCTTAAACTAGATAAGAAAAGAAATTTACATTCACTTCTCCTTCTCTTCGAAATCTTGAACTCTTCTATTCCTTCGTACCTGTCGTCTCGCTTCACTTACCTTTCTTCCCACCATAATCTGAACACACGCTCTCGTCATGAAACAATACTAACAATGTCATCCATCGCACCTCCTCACACTCATCCTCTTTCACAATAGCCCTACCAAAACTCTGGAATTCGCTACCTGCTAGCATTAGGGACTGTCGAAATAAAATTGAATTCAAACGCAAACTAACTAGGCACTTGGTCAGTAATTGATTTCTTGTAAATAGTTTCCTTAATCTATCACAAAATATTTCAATATCCAGTAATTTCATCACTATACAATTTTGTTATTCTAGGTTTAATTTGTAATTCAGTAAATATAAAATATTCTTTGTTTTTCTATGATAAATTAGCTAGCTTTAATTAGTTGGGTAATCTTTTCGTACTTTGATTTTTATTTTAATTGTAATTGTAAATTTAATACTAATTGTAATTTTATTTGTAATTGTAATTGTAAATTTAATAATAATTGTAATTTTATTCTTCATATTATAGTTGGAATCTCCTGGTAGAGGGGCAGAGAAGGCCTGACGGCCTTATCTTTACCAGGTTAAATAAATACTACTAATACTACTACTACTAAACGATCGATTTTGCCTACAAAAAAAAATAAAAAAATAGTTTATACTAATAATAAATCTGTAGCCAAAATGTTTCTGGTAATTTTCGATTTTCCAAAAATAATTAACCATCCTGAAACCGAAAATCGCTTTTTTGAAATTTTTGTTTGTATGTCTGTCTGTCTGTCTATCTGTCTGTCTGGATGTTTGTTACCTTTTCACGCGATAATGGCTGAATCGATTTATATGAAAATTGGAATATAAATTAAATTCGTTGTAACTTATATTTTAGGCTATATGCCATTCAAAATACTTTATTTAAAAAGGGGGGTTATAAGGAGGCCTGAATTAAATAAATCAACATATCTCGCTTATTATTGATTTTCATGAAAAATATTACATAACAAAAGATTCTTTGAAAATAATTTCCGATAAGTTTTATTCTATACAAAAGTTTGATAGGACTGATATTTAATGAGATAAATGAGTTTTAAAATTACAATAACAACGGCATCTAAGGAGTTGTACTGAAATAAAAACAAATGACTTCGTCTATAAGGGGCCTTGGACAACAACAATCGAAAGCTATTAAACATAGCCTAAGAGAATGTTTCTGTGTATGTATGAAGTAATATCGGAAGCTAAATTAACCGATTTGTATAATTAATTACTATTTCACCATTGGAAAGTGTAGTTTCTCTAGATGGACATAATTCTACAATGTTATTATAGTAACTTCTGAAACATATAGCAAGTAATAGAAAATTAAAACTAAATGATTTGTTAATATTCATTAAACTATGGTTGCATGTAATAACAATTAAGAAACATGTTAAAGGAATTATCATTGCACCAAATGATTGCTCTCTGGACCAAAATAACCGCATTTTAATTATTTAAATACAATTTAAATTAAGTAACATGTTAAACTATTTATCCTTCTATAAAACACGAATGTTCCCTGGATCAAACGTCCTATTTTAATTATGTAATTACTTTATATTTATTTCTAACAGGTGCAGCGGAGCGCACGGGTACGGCTAGTATTTAATAAAATGCTAAACAATTAAATATTACAGTACTTTCTCTCGGCCTATAAGGACTGTGAAATTTGCCTGTCAAATAAACTGTCCAGTGAAATCATTAGCTACTGGAATATAACTATTTAAATGTTGTGCCTTTTTTTGGCCACAGACGTCGGCCTTGCTTTGAATATTTCTCTTTTAAGAAATCTGTAAGATGTTTAAAATCTCTAATTAATCGGTCGTCGAACTCTTGGACGCTCATTATTGTTGACTGTTGTTCTCGGAAAGGGCCATGACAATGTGAATGAACATGTCAGGGCTGTAATTAGCGCGATGTTCGAGGGCGCTTATTGTCCAGAGCAGATGTAGTGCGTGTAGCGGCCCGGCCAGGAGCAGCTAGCGCTTCGCTCTCCGTTGTTCAATCTGCTTGACACATACGAGGTCTTACTTGAAGCAAACATATAGGCCTTCCTATTAAGAATATTCAAAAGAATCCATCATTTTATAATTATTTGGTATACATTTCAAAAGTGAGTGGATAAAAACAGCTGTCAAAAAAATTGCAATTATGTCAGAGCTGAAGTTTTACCACATAAAGATTCTATCTTTGGTCTTTAATCGTCACAGTACCCAAGATACGTGTAGGCTCCATTTCTAGCTCTCGTTACCTAAACACAGAATATGCTATGGACGAAACGAACATACGTGTTTCTTTCTCAAGCCTTCCACTGCAACTGACGTAATTTTCAATAGTTTTGCCTCATCCACTTCACAGTTCTGCCAACCTGTGAATTATTATTTGAAGAGTCCACTGCAAGAAAGATGGATGTCATTTGGAATACATTTTGCAGGAGAAGCAATTGAAAGTTTGAAATGCTTAGCGCTCAAAGCTTAACTGTGATTTTCCGATCATTACTGGACAATGGCTATCAGTATTAATGCCATATAACTCTCTATGTACATTCTGTATGTCTTAAGCTATGCATTGACAGTCTTGGTTCATTTTCGACAAGAAAGTGACATCCATCATTCTTGCAGTGGACTTTTCATTCATGAAATGACCCTCATGTTTTAAGCGGTGGCAGTATTTATTTATTTATTTATTTATTCACTCATTCACTCACTCATTTATTTATTTATTTATTTATTCACTCACTCACTCACTTATTTATTTATTTATTTATTCACTCACTCACTTATTTATTAATTAATTAATTTATTTATTTATTTATTCGCTCACTCACTCATTCACTCACTCACTTATTTATTTATTTATTTATTTATTTATTTATTTATTTATTTATTTATTCACTCACTCATTTATTTATTTATTTATTTATTTATTTATTTATTTATTTATTTATTTATTTATTTATTTATTTATTTATTTATTTATTTATTTATTTATTTATTTATTTATTTATTTATTTATTCTGGTATAGTTCAGGCCAACAGGCCTTCTCTTCCACAACACCAGGAATACAAGTACAATAATAGAAATAAACAGAAAAAAATACACTATATACAAAGTAAAGCTACAGAAGAAAAATAAAGAGAGAGAAAAAAAACACTATAAACAAAATAAAGCCACACAAAAATATACACAGGTTGCAGTCACACAAACTTTAAATGAGTGATTAAGTGTCATAATTAATTGTATCCTAACTAATTAACTAACATACGCAAGAAACTTGCAATTTTAATCTAGATTAAAAGAGAAAAAGAAAAAAAACACAAATCAACACTTCTAGCAATACCTAAAAACATTAACTAAGACAAAATTTTCCAATTTAATTTTGAATTGTGATAAAGTCCGGCAGTCCCTGACGTCATTAGGTAACGAAATCCAGAGACGAGGTATTTCTACAGTATAGGAAGATGAGTATAAAGACGTTCTATGATGAGGGATAGAAAGAAGTGCTTGATGTCGGTTTCGAAGAGTTGTAAGAAATTGAAAGCGCGATAACAGATAATTCGGAGTAGAAGCATGCATGATTCTAAACAGAAGAGACAGTGAATGTATTGTTCTTCGTTCCTTCAGACGCACCCATGAAAGTAACTGGAGGGAAGGCGTTATATGGTCAGTATGGACTATTCTGAGTAAAAAATGCATATAAACATGTGTTCAATTTTCAGTTGGATGGAGATACAGCTGTTTCAATATTACGTATAACAAGCCTTACAAATGGTATTAAGGAAAAACAATTGACTACGTACTATCCCCGATTACATATACATCAGATTGGTCATTCCCATGTTACGAAATGGAAAGATAAAATGAGAACAATCACTCCACGTCGAAAACACATTTTTTGGCGAAGACCGCTAAATGGAAGTACAGTTGCTCCATGTGTAGAGCTAATACAATATAATAAAAAATCAAACTTGAATGGTTTTATTCCTCACTAGCCGTACCCGTGCGCTCCGCTGCACCCGTTAGAAATAAATATAAAATAATTACATAATTAAAATAGGACATTTTATCCTGGGAACATTCGTGTTTGATAGAAGGATAAATCGTTTAATATGTTACTTAATTTAAATTGCATCCAAATAATTAAAATGCGATCATTTTGGTCCAGAGACACTCATTTGGTGCAATGACAATTCCTTTAACATGTTTTTTAATTTTTATTACATGCAGCCCTATCTTAATGAAGATTGACATCATTTAGATTTAATGTGTATATTTTATTTTACTTGTTATAGGTTTCCATTGAATTATGGTAATAACTTAATTTTAACCCTTGTTTTCTACGTATTCAGTAAATGGCGCTTGGCCCACTATGGTTCTGAACCTTCAAATAACTTAAATTATATTATATAATATTACATATTATATTATATTATATTATATTATATTATATTATATTATATTATATTATATTATATTATATTATATTATATTATGTTATGTTATGTTATGTTATGTTATATTATATTATATTATATTATATTATATTATATTATATTATATTATATTATATTATATTATATTATATTATATTATATTATATTATATTATATCAGAAGTTACTGTAATAACATTATAGCATTATGTCCATCTAGAGAAACTACACTTTCCAATGGTGAAATAATAATTAATTATACAAATCGGTTAATTTAGCTTCCGATATTACTTCATACAAACACAGAAACATTCTCTGTAGGCTATCTTTCATAGCTTTCGATTGTTTCTGTCCAAGGCCCCTTATAGACGAAGTCATTTGTTTTTAAATTCATTACACGGCCTTAGATGGCAGTTATTTTAATTTTAAAACTCATTTATCTCATTAAATATCAGTCCTATCAAACTTCTTCAAGGAATAAAACTTATCCCAACTTATTTTTAAAGAAACTTTTGTCATGTAACATTTTTCACAAAAATCAATAATAAGCGAGATATTTCGATTTATTTAATTCATGCCCCCTTATAACCCCCTTTTAAATAATGTATTTTGAATGCTATATAGCCTGAAATCTAAGTTACAACGAACTTAATTTATATTCCAATTTTCATCGAAATCCGTTCAGCCATTATCGTGTGAAAAGGTAACAAACAGACAGACAGACAGACAGACAGACAGACAGACATACAAACAAAAATTTCAAAAAAGCGATTTTCGGTTTCAGGGTGGTTCATTATGTATGTTAGGACCAATTATTTTTGGAAAATCGAAAATTACCAGAAAAATTTCGGCTACAGATTTATTATTAGTATAGATAAGAATTGTACACATAAAGTAACAACAGCTAGTTGCCATAGAGAGTTAAACTTTCATGGCCCACTCTGTTCTATAATTATCACAAACATAAGCCAGTTATGATTTCAGTACCCTATACATGAAATTCCATATGGTTTATGACGTGACTTCTTTTACAGTCGCTAGATGGCAGCATAGTGAAACTGACAAAAGTTGTTGCCTTTAAAGTCCATTGGGCTGATCAATATGTTGTGCAGGGTCAACGGTAAGTAAAGGGTAAGGTAAAAGGTAAAGGTATCCCCGTAACATGCCATAAAGGCACTTGGGGGCCCATGGAGGTAGAGCCCCATGCTTTCCATGACCTCGGCACTAGAATGAGGTGGTGTAATGTCATTAATTTCAAGGGGTTATTCTTTGAGATATTTCAAACAAAAAAGTTTAATACAATTTTGCTCGTTTTTGCTTCCCTTTCGAGATAAAAACTGTTTAATGTGAAACCTTTCGTAGCGTGTTTTGAGAAAATCATTGATTTAATTTCAAATATGCTCAGTCAATTTAAGAGAGCAGTGTATTATGATAATAAATTATTGAAAGAATTTTAGTTTTGTTGATTTAATGTACAGAAATTTGATGCGAACAAATGTAACTTTTCATACATTATATTCTAGCTCCGGCATTTAGGCTACTTGCGCTTTTATCTGTAAGTCAACCGTATTGTTGTTGTTATTATTATTATTATTAAAATGATAATAGAAAAACAAATAGGATTTAATAAAGAGACACATTCGGCTTTTATCGATTTAAAAAGGCGTTTGATTAAGTTAATAGAAAAAATTTACTTGAAATTTTGAAAGAAGATCATGTTCCAAACCAATTAATAAATGCAACCTATAATTTATATTGTGAAAATTATATTTCAGTATGTATTGAGAACAACCAAACTGAGTGGAAATCAATTAATCAAGGTGTTCGACAAGGTTGTAGCCTATCCCATTACTATTTACTATATATATATATATATATATATATATATATATATATATATATATATATATATATATATATATTGTAAATTTTATTTCAACTCAACAATAGGATTTTATTCTTCCAACAATAATTCCTTTCTACAATTCGCCTTAAACGCTCTCGTCAACATTTGGATTTTCACTCAACACAGTATTCGTTATAGCACTCCACCGACGACAATGACAATTTACTTGGACTAGTACGAACAACAATGAACTGTTAATCTTAACTAATATTTACAAAGCATTATTTACAAATCAGAACTATCAGTTCTCAGTTCACATTTCTTCTAGCTCAGTCACTCGAGTTCACAGTATCTCGAACCACAGACCTTCAGAGACAGTTCACTGTACTCGAACTCAGGTCCCTCCAACTGCGGTCCACTGCACTCGAACTCAGGTCCCTCCAACTGCGGTCCACTGCACTCGAACTCAGGCCTTCGGATGCTGACGCAGATGCGGACGCACACTCGAGTCGAACTCCGGCACACAAGTCTGGCTTGCTTGCTCTGGCTTACTCACTGACTGAATAACTGAAAACTGCTGTCGTTCCTTCGCGACCGTAATTTATAACCACAGCGACGTAGCCTCGAAAGTTCGAATTCGCGAGTCTTCCACTTCGACGGATTTCTCGGCCTCTCTAGGCAAGCAGAAGATGCGCGCGCAAACTCCCTCTCCACTCTCTCGCCGCGCGCCGTCCCAAAGTGCTCCGCGCGATCTTCTCTCTTGCGGGACGCTGGTCGTGAGTTCGAATCTCACGTCGCTGTCACAATATATATATATATATATATATATATATATATATACACACACACACACACACACACACACACACACACACACACACACACATATGGATCATATGTTTAGAAACTGGAAAAGAACAAAACATGGTAATTTGAACATCAATAGAAATTTTAAGTTAGATATATTACGTTTGCAGATGCAATATTGTTAGCAGATTCTGAAGATGGCCTCCAACGTTCTGTTTTTCAATTACAACTCATTTCTGAGGAATACGGGATGGAAATTTCAGTTAATAAAACTAAAGTAATGAGATTCATCGGAAAACATCATTTTTCTGCAGAAAAATTTGCTTTGTAATAAACCTGTAGAACAGGTCTCATGTTTTAAATATTTGGGTTATCATTTGAGCTATAAGCAAGAAAAATATATTTCTACAAAACTGAATCACTTTAACTATGCAATGAATACCATTAATAACGTGTTCAAACCTTCTCTTGTCCAAGAACACACAAGAATTAAAGCCTATAAATCACTGGCGAGATCTCTTCTCATGTATGGAAGTGAAGCTTGGACCATACGTAAATGTGATGAACACCGAATCACTGCCAATGAAATGAAGGTTTTAAGAATAACTGCTGGATATACTAGATTAGACAAGAAGAAAAATTGGATATTTTGAAAGAATTAAATCCAATTTTAGAGAAATGGAAATCTCATATAATCAGGATGCCTAGAACAAGGATACCACGCCGAGCACTAAATAGGAATATATTATGCGAAGTTTTACCGCTAGATGGCAGGAGCGTTCCATGCGGCGCAACATGTTGTAGGGCTATGTTATGTCATATGCTACAGTTGATTACATTTTCCCGCTTGTTGGTTTTCTGTGCGTGTCAGATTATATTTACACTTATTTTGTATAACCTAGTATAATTAATTAAATTACCACATAATTTAATTTAATTTACAATAAATAATACCGTAAACCTGTATAATATTGAGCGATTCCACGAGATGGGTGGGGAAATCTCCAGTATGCAGAATATAGATACGAGTAAATTGAATGTTCATGAACCTAAACGAGAACTTTGAGAACGAGGTGCACGAATAAAAAAATAGGAACTATGTCTAAGGTGAATATTGCCTCTTTAATCATTAGTATTTAAGAACCGTACGCTAAAAATAGGATATGAAGCCACCAATGTGCTTTTTTTTTTATTGGGAAGGGACTATCGAGATTGAATTCCTTGTATTTTTTCTGTAGTTGCAGAAAGATCAAATGCAATTTTTAATGGGATGATATAATATGATCGCAGTAATGTCACGATTAGTCGTGTGTTTTGTAGGTTAAGGACATGCAGTTTTGAATACTATGTGGGATGATTTTGAAAATTTGAAGTTAAAACATGGTTTTAATAAATAGGGTAGAGTACATTAAAAACATTATACACGAAATGGATTTCACTACGGATCGTCCTAGATAATAAACATTCCAGTTTATCGAGAGTTTACTGCAGGCGTAAACTTCGGAGACTCCTACAACTACTGCATATAATCTAAGCTAACATACGTCGCATTGGAGGTTCCATATGTTTTTATTAATTTTTCTTTTTCCTCTTCCAAAATGAAACTGTATTCAACAATTCCTTACTTGAAGTAGTTACTTCGAGGAGCAGTTTAATTACTTATATTTTTTAAAGGTTTAAAGCATATATTCAGAATATTTCGGGACCTGATTTGAAGACAAAAAGCTTTCCCTGGTTTTACATATAGGAGCATAACAAAAATGTGTCATTTTTAGTTGTTTTTAAGAGTATTTAATATACTAATACACTACGTAGGCTATATCCTATTTAGCGAAAAACAAATGCACACGCAAAGCGCATCCCTCAAAAAACACATGCGCTATCTCTTGGTGCTAGTTCAGAATATCCCTATTACCACCCATTAGGAACAAGATCTTTGGTCTGTCCGCTGAAACGATGGAATGAGACCGAAGCAACGGACGTGAATATGAACATTTTTTTATTCACAATAAACCGAGAACGTAGACGACTATGCATATCGATGTGCATCTCAATAACGATATGTAAAGTCGATATTACGCATTCTGATGTTATTTGTGTATAATTGACCAATGGCGTTCTCTCGTGAGTACAAGGCAGCTGAAATACAAAGTGGAAGAGTTCTAGTCACACCATCTCGAAACCTTTGTGCACAAGCGACGAAATCTCGTGAAGTGCAGAATGTAATTTGGCTCAGCAGGACGGACAGACTTTACTGCTGTGGCGTCCCCACGACACTGTCTTCGTTTACACTTACGCAATTAGAGGAAGCATAACAAGGTTTGTGAGGTCATTATTCCGCGAAATTATGTGTGAGACCTTATTTTGGATGTGCTAAGCCATCACGTTCGGCTGTAAACGTTTTCAGAGGTTGTTAGACAGCTGGAATTATGAGAGGTACTCTATGTTATAATGGTGAAATGCTCAAAGGATTTCAGGAGCACATTTATAATGACATGAGTACTAACGTTGATATAGCCTGTAGGCTTGAGTGTGAGTCTCCCTTAAGTGAATTCCAAGTAATGGAACGGTATACTTCATCCCTTTTAATAACGCTTATCTCTACTTTTACTTGATTTTCTAGCTTTATTTACTACGTTTGTTTAATTTCTTTCTGCTTTTCTACCACTTTTTTGTCGTTTTTCTCTCCATCTGTCTTCTAATTTTTTTTTCCACTCCTCTTCACTGTTCAGGCTGGTTCACAATAAACCGGAAACGAGAATCGGAACGGAAACGAAAACGGTAAAATTGTTAAAATGTGTACATTTAAATGTGAGCATTCATAATTAACGAAAAGCTTGCCGGAGCCCGGGATCGGGAACGGAGAGTTGGCCAAGTTTCAAATTTAGCGTTCACGTTTCCGATCACAGCCCACTAGATTCATTCTATTGCCATCTAAAAGCTATTTTGTCGTCGTATATTTTGTAGCAAGAAGACCGTGACATAACCTATGCATTATTTTGTTCTGTGCTGTGCATCATGGAGCAAGTTTTATTTGATGGGATTCTAATATTGAGTGTTGAGGAAAATCCTCACGTTTACGATAAGCCTCGTATAAAGATGAGAAAATGAAGGAGAATGCGTGGCTTTCAATAGCTGCATCTTTGAACACCGATCGTAAGTGAATCATATTTTATTACTGTATTGGTTGTATTACACACTACATATTCATGCTTTAATTCAATAACTACTGTTGGGTTCATTTTTGTTCTATTACAAATGTTTCTTCCCCAATTATTTTACGTTATGGTAGACTTAAAATAGGTTGTGATAATAAAGATGCATGAGCATATTTATAGTACCGTACCTAATGAAATGTTTCAGTTGGAATTTCGAAGTTGGTTAACCTGTGTTTATATTGGCTGCCTTGTACTCATGAGAGAACGCCATTGGTCAATTATACACAAATAACATCAGAATGCGTAATATCGACTTTACATATCGTTATTCACATGCATCTGATATGCATAGTCGTATACGTTCTCGGTTTATTGTGAATCAAAAATTTTCATATTCACGTCCTCTGCTTCTTATTTTCATTCTGGTTCTCGTTCCCGGCTTATTGTGAACTAGACTTTCCCCCTCCCTGTCTTTAAACTCATTTTTTGCTCCATTTTTTTTCTGTCCAATAATCACGGTTTTCTCTCTTTTCACATCTTTTCTTTTAATACGAAACGTTTGTGCTGTATGCACAATTAATAATATGTTTACGAAAATTTACAAAATCTGGTATTAGTTGCGTATTAACGACAATGAGTTACGTCACACTATTTTGACGTCACTTGCTTGGAAACCGGTCATTCACATGAAACACGGTATTTCCAATTTAAATAGGTACCTGTACAGATATGTTGTATACTTACTTACTTACTTACTGGCTTTTTAAGGAATCCGGAGGTTCATTGCCGCCCTTACATAAGCCCGCCATTGGTCCCTATCCTGAGCAAGATTAATCCAGTCTCTATCATCATATCCCACCGCCCTCAAATCCATTTTAATAATATCTTCCCGTCTACGTCTCGGTCTCCCCAAAGGTCTTTTTCTCTCCGGCCTCCCAACTAACACTCTATATGCATTTCTGGAATCGCCCATACGTGCTACATGCCCTGCCCATCTTAAACGTCTGGATTTAATGTTCCTAATTATGTCAGGTGAAGAATACAATGCGTGCAGTTCTGTGTTGTGTAACTTTGTCCATTCTCCTGTAAGTTCATTCCTCTTAGCCCCAAATATTTTCCTAAGCACCTTATTCTCGAACACCCTTAACCTATGTTCCTCTCTCAAAGTGAGAGTCCAAGTTCCACAACCATAAAGAACAACGGGTAATATAACTGTTTTATAAATTCTAACTTTCAGATTTTTTAACAACAGACTGGATGATAAAAGCTTCTCAACCGAATAATAACAGGCATTTCCCATATTTATTCTGTGTTTAATTTCCTCCCGAGTATCATTTATATTTGTTACTGTTGCTCCAAGATATTTGAACTTCTCCATCTCTTCAAAACATAAATTTCCAATTTTTATGAGCATGCCTTAACATTATTCGGATTAGTCTTTAAGGTATTAAAATATGATTATTCAAGTTTACAATGGCGTCTGTTTAGTTTCGATGACGCTTCATATAAGGTGTCTAGAATATTTTAAATTATGGATAACATGTAACTACCACCCATTTTTCAGTCATCCGTATGACTAAAATATTAATGATATGGCGGTCATAGTTGGCAGTTTAATTTATTTTATGCTCGACCATGCCGAAATGTATTATTTATACACTTGGTAACAGTCCTTTAATTCATGTCATTAAAGTACACCTATTCATTAAAGTTCAGGTTTTCGATTATTCTCGGATATGCAATCGAAAGACAACGAGTGAAACGTCACGGAGACTAGAAATCCAATACTGTCGCAGAAACTTATGTTCTGTTACTATAATAATTAGCGTTAATTGTAAGTAATATTCAAATAAATTCAATTTGTCATCTCGTTTTTCAATGTCGAATTCAGTTTCAAGGTTATATCTAGTTTAACGTTTATCTTACTAGATTATATCAAGGTCGTCGACATTCGTTGCCCGGAAAAAATCAATGCTTACGCATCTGCGCAAATCTCACAATTTACGAGATTGCACAAGGTCAGTTCACTCCCCAGTCACATAAGAATAACATGAATACTTACGAATAATTTCAAGTTAGAAATATGGTCGAGCATAAAAAGTCGTATGAAACTTGCCTATAATGGTAATTAAGACTCTGGTATGAAAATTATGAAACTCGCTTGCGCTCGTTTCATAAACATCCTCGCGTCTTAATTACTATCTTTATAGGCTCGTTGCATAATGTACTATTCATAATAACATTATTATATTAAAAGCCCAAAAAAATTCATGACATCGCTGGCATATTCTTAAAATTTTGTATGGAATGACGCATGTATGTATGTATGTATGTATGTATGTATGTATGTATGTATGTATGTATGTATGTATGTACTGTATGTATGTATGTACTTATGTATGTATGTATGTATGTACTGTATGTATGTATGCATGCAATGTAATGTATACATATTTTATATTGATGTATTTCAGTCCTACTCGCTTTATATTTTTTCAATCAGTACAGTGTTTCTACGCAATGAAGTAAATTTGTAGAGCAAACAAACTTGCGTTATACAGCAAACATATCAGTGCAATTCCCAGCACACTATGCACACAGCTTGACGGCGTGTTCCGGTGCGAATATATCTACTTGTGTTTAAGTTAGATGATAATTTCCTTCAATGAGCTTCTCTTAACTGTGAAGATCCTGTTTCAAGCCTGCTTGTTCCAGTTTCCAATCAATCTACTTTAATGAGTACTAACACAATTCTCCGATTTCTGCTATTGTACGCTATTAGCACAATATACAGCTGTCAGCCAACTCGTGCATCGAGCGAAGACAAGCATTTGCTCTTAATTGAATCCATTTCGTTGTACAGGTACCTATTACATCGGTTATCTTCAATCAATGGTATTGGCACAAATTTAAGGTGCATTCCCTAGTCACTTGCGATGGTTGACGAAATTAAAATGTTTCTTATTAATTATTAACCGTTTTCTTTTCACTGACTATTACACTATTACTACGTTATACTACTTTCAACTAATAAAACGGTACAACGACGTGTTTCGACTAATCATGGCTGCTTATCCTACAAATTTTATCCCTATCACTTGTTTTTTATCACCTTCCTAGCATTTGTTTCTTTATTGCCAACATTGTAGTTTCAATAATAATTGTAACTTTTGAAATGATTCATGTTCGACGTATCTCAGTGGTTAGAGCACTTGGTACGTAGAACCAAGGACTCAAATTCGATCCCCGACGCCGGGCGAATTTTTCTCTAATAACCATTTTTCTATAGTGGTAATAATGATCATATAATTTTAAAAAATCTTTTGCTGATAATATAAAATGTGAAAAAAAAATCATATCAATATTTTAAAATATGTTAATAGAAAAGTAACAACGGTTTCTTAAAAACCCCAAATTAGTTGTTTATATTGGTCCTGTGAGGCAAATATTAAATTTATTTATGTAAAATTGAAACCGTTCATCGCATAGTGTATATTGATGAAATATAAATTTAGGGATTAAACATTTAATTAAAAGTTAATATCTTAGGAATGGTGCATTATACAGCAGTGAGTTCCAGTGCAGTGAGTGAGTTGACAGCGAAATGAGTGTAGTGTTGAAAGGTAATTGTACAGATATGAACATATCATACTCGTGGGTGTTAGTTCGAACTTAGGTTTAAGATACAAATTAGATTTATTTCAAATGTTATTTTAAGTGATCGTGCTTCATTTAATTTAGGATGTTCCCTGTTATTATTATTATTATTATTATTATTATTATTATTATTATTATTATTATTATTATTATTAATTATTGTTAATATTAATTAGTGTTATTATTATTATTGATTATTATTAATATTAATTATTAGTATTATTATTAATTATATTTTAATTAATAAGTTTATTATTGTCATTATTGAGTGTAATTAGTTACCACTACCACCGGGTATATACCCACTGCAGTGTGAATACATACATACATGCATACATACATACATACATACATACATACACATACATACATACATACATACAGTACATACATACATACATACATACATACATACATACATACAGTACATACATACATACACATACATACATACATACAGTACATACATACATACATACATACATACATACAGTACATACATACATATAGTACATACATACATACATACATACATACATACATACATACATACATACATACATACAGTACATACATACATACATACATACAAACAGTACATACATACATACATACACACATGCATGCATGCATGCATGCATGCATACATACATACATACATACATACATACATACATACATACATACATACATACATACATACATACATACATACATACATACATACATACATACATACATACATACATACATACATACATACATACATACATACATACATACATACATACATACATACATACATACATACATACATACATACAATGCAATTTGGTGTGATGTATTAACATAGCATTTTCATGATCTGGTAAAAATTTGAAGATCATAGGTTAATAAATACAAATTTTAGGATTTTTTAATAGACTTCTGAGGTAACTGAATTTTTCTGCTTCTTTAGGCAATTTTAACGTACGAGCAACAAAAGGAAGCTGCCTTGTAGCAGTCGATTATAATTCTTCTACGTCATTGCTATTGTCAATTTAGTAAAGAGGATGATGAAAATAATTGGAGTAAAAAGACAGAAGTGAGGTCATGTAGTCATGACTGGCTCCGGTATGTAGGCAAACTCCACCCAAGTGTTACTCAACTGGATTACACATCGAAGTTTTCGTGCCACAATTTGGAGATGAATGAAAGATATCGGATCATTAAACGGAGTGGAATCTACCAAGCCCCACTGAGAATTTGTTCTCTCTTTCATGTAACCCGCTAGTAATCCAATTATCCCTGTAATATACGCTGCATTTGTTATCGAAGCAGACTCTACGTAGGATGATGCAATCCACAGCATGTATTTCTATGGAAATGAAATAAAAATGATTGTCCCAAGACATAAATATGTGGTATGTAAATCAATCTTTTCTATAAAGAGGAGGCTCAGTGCAAGATTTTCCGGCCGTTTCTCGTCCATACAAAATTTGGGAGTGTCAGTAGCTTAAGTCCTCTTGGATTTGACTCGCCCTCCACTAATAACCCATGTCTGTATCCTCCTGAGATTTAATCAGTCACATCAGTATTGAGCATTCATTTTCTATTCCTTTGTTTGAATTTCGTTAGCATTTCATTTTTCCATTTTCAATGTATTTCATTTTACCATTTTCGTTTCATTTCATTTTTCCATTTTCGTTATATGAAATTTTCCCATTTCCGTTGTATCATATTTTCCTATTTTCGTTGCATTTCATTTTCCCATTTTCGATGTATTTCATTTTCCCATTAAAAATGTATTTCGTTTTTCCATTTTCGTTTCATTTCATTTTTCCATTTTCGTTACATTAAATTTTCCCATTTCCGTTGTATTTCATTTTCCCATTTTCGTTGCATTTCATTATTCCATTTTCGTTGCACATCATTTTCCCATTTCCGTTGCACTTCATTTTCCCATTTCCGTTGCACTTCATTTTCCCATTTCCGTTGCACCTCATTTTCCTATTTTCGTTTTTACTTCATTTTCTCAATTTCATTGTACTTCATTTTCTCATTTTTGTTCCATTTCATTTTTCCCCATTTTCGTTGCATTTCATTTTCCCATTTTCGTTGCGTTTTGTTTTCCCATTTTCTTTGTATTTCATTTTTCTATTTCGTTACATTAAATTTTCCCATTTCCGTTGCATTACCTGTTTTCCCATTTTCGTTGCACTTCATTTTCCCATTTTCGTTGTATTTCATTTTTTTCATTTTCGTTGCATTTCATTTTCCCATTTTCGTTGCACTTCATTTTCCCATTTCCGTTGTACTTCATTTTTCCATTTTCATTATACTTCATTTTCTCATTTTCGTTGTACTTCATTTTCTCATTTTCGTTGTACTTCATTTTCTCATTTTCGTTGTACTACATCTTCTCATTTTCGTTGCATTTCGTTTTCCCATTTTCGTTGCATTTCGTTTTCCCATTTTCGTTGCATTTCGTCTTCCCATTTTCGTTGCATTTCGTTTCCCCATTTTCGTTGCATTTCGTTTTCCCATTTTCGTTGCATTTCGTTTTCCCATTTTCGTTGCATTTCGTTTTCCCATTTTCGTTGCATTTCGTTTTCCCATTTTCGTTGCATTTCATTTTTTTATTTCGTTACATTAAATTTTTCCCATTTTCGTTACATTAAATTTTCCCATTTTCGTTGCATTACATTTTCCCGTTTTCGTTGCATTATATCTTCACGTTTTCGTTGCATTTCATTTTCCTATTTTCATTGTGTTTAATTTTTTCATTTTCGTTGTATTAAATTTTCCCAATTTCGTTGCATTTAATTTTTGCATTTTCGTTGCACTTCATTTTCGCATTCTCGTTGCATTATATTTTCCCATTTTCGTTGCACTTCATTTTCCCATTTTCGTTGTATTTCATTTTCTCATTTTCGTTGCATTTCATTTTCCCATTTTCGTTGCATTACATTTTCCCGTTTTCGTTGCATTACATTTTCCCGTTTTCGTTGCATTATATCTTCACGTTTTCGTTGCATTTCATTTTCCTATTTTCATTGTGTTTAATTTTTTCATTTTCGTTGTATTAAATTTTCCCAATTTCGTTGCATTTAATTTTTGCATTTTCGTTCACTTCATTTTCGCATTCTCGTTGCATTATATTTTCCCATTTTCGTTGCACTTCATTTTCCCATTTTCGTTGTATTTCATTTTCTCATTTTCGTTGCATTTCATTTTCCCATTTTCGTTGCATTACATTTTCCCGTTTTCGTTGCATTATATTTTCCCGTTTTCGTTGCATTATATCTTCACGTTTTCGTTGCATTTCATTTTCCTATTTTCATTGTGTTTAATTTTTTCATTTTCGTTGTATTAAATTTTCCCAATTTCGTTGCATTTAATTTTTGCATTTTCGTTGCACTTCATTTTCGCATTCTCGTTGCATTATATTTTCCCATTTTCGTTGCACTTCATTTTCCCATTTTCGTTGTATTTCATTTTCTCATTTTCGTTGTATTTCATTTTCTCATTTTCGTTGCATTTCATTTTCCCATTTTCGTTGCATTATATCTTCACGTTTTCGTTGCATTTCATTTTCCTATTTTCATTGTGTTTAATTTTTTTCCTTTTCGTTGTATTAAATTTTTTTCAATGTCGTTGCATTTAAATTTCGAATTTTCGTTGCACTTCATTTTCGCATTCTCGTTGCATTTCTTTTCCCATTTTCGTTATTTTAAAATTTCCCGTTTTCGTTGCATTTCATTTTCCATTTTCGCTGGATGTCACTTTTCCCATTTTCGTTGCACTTCATTTTCCCATTTTCGTTGTATTTCATTTTCTCATTTTCGTTGCATTTCATTTTCCCATTTTCGTTGCATTATATCTTCACGTTTTCGTTGCATTTCATTTTCCTATTTTCATTGTGTTTAATTTTTTCCTTTTCGTTGTATTAAATTTTTTTCAATGTCGTTGCATTTAAATTTCGAATTTTCGTTGCACTTCATTTTCGCATTCTCGTTGCATTTCTTTTCCCATTTTCGTTGCTTTAAAATTTCCCGTTTTCGTTGCATTTCATTTTCCATTTTCGCTGGATGTCACTTTTCCCATTTTCGTTGCACTTCATTTTCCCATTTTCGTTGTATTTCATTTTCTCATTTTCGTTGCATTTCATTTTCCCATTTTCGTTGCATTATATCTTCACGTTTTCGTTGCATTTCATTTTCCTATTTTCATTGTGTTTAATTTTTTCCTTTTCGTTGTATTAAATTTTTTTCAATGTCGTTGCATTTAAATTTCGAATTTTCGTTGCACTTCATTTTCGCATTCTCGTTGCATTTCTTTTCCCATTTTCGTTGCTTTAAAATTTCCCGTTTTCATTGCATTTCATTTTCCATTTTCGTTGGATGTCACTTTTCCCATTTTCGTTACATTCCATTTTCCCATCCCTGTTACCTGTTTCATTTTACTGATTCAGTCCATCTTTTCTTATTGGATTCCTAACCAAGAAATTTTGTATTGGGCAAGTCTGTTAGTCTCACTCTCAACTCCCAACCTGGAGGTCCAGCCTTAAGAATTAAATTCCCCACAGGAGTCGAGTAATGCAACTATAAACCTTGACACTAGATGATCCTGTGACCTTAGGATTTTTCAATTCCCATATTCATGTGCCCTCCAAGAAATGTTAATGTTTTATAACATGTATAAATGTAGGAGTAGGTCATAGTAGATACTAAAGAATCGGCCTGGGGATAGGGTTCCGGCATAGCTCAGTTAGTTAAGAGCACTGAGTGTGCAAAGCTGAGAGGTCCTGGGTTCTATTCTCGATGCTGGAACGAATTTTTCTCCAATAATAGTATATACTGTATGTGATGACTATATAATCCATGTAATACACAGTATTCAATATAGAGGGTGGCGAGGTCCTTAAGAATATACAGAGGATGAACCCTAAATAATGTCATTAATTTCAAGATGTTATTTCTTGAGATATTTTAAAGAGAAAAGTTTAATACAATTTTGCTCGTTTTTTTCTTTCTTATCGAGATAAAATTGTTTTACATAAAATATTTTATAGCATGTTTTGGGAAAGCCATTGATTGAATTCCCAATATGCTCAGTAAATTTAAGAGAGCAGTGTATTCTGATAATAAATGATGGAAAGAATTTTAATTTTGTCCTTTAAATATGCAGAAATTTGACCTGAACTAATGTAATATTTTAAAATTCCTTTTCAGAACGAAAAGTTGCATTTGTTCGGATGAAATTTCTGTACATTTAAAGGACAAAACTAACATTCTTTCTATCATGTGTTATCATAATACACTGCTCTCTTAAATTGACTGAGCATATTGGGGAATGGGATGGGTGTGGGAAAAAGGAGAGAACAACAGAAGGAATATATGGCGTAATGTGAAGATGCGTTTAATTGATATCGAGAGGCAAGAGATTGAGCTCCAGTGTTCGGAAAAGTCCTTGCCACATCTACAATCAGATGTCATGCTTAATTGGGGGAAGTGTGACTACATAAATTCTTGTAACAAAGACAGCAGAGCAGGTTTAGCGTGGCTAAGATTGGGGGCATGGAAGAGTAATAAAATTGTCAACGAAGAAGGAGAGCGCCTTTGTCCACTGTGCGGAGAAAAGGACTCCTGGACACATATTTTATTACAGTGTGTCGAATTGGAACATATCCGGAAAAAATATCTACCACCCTCGATGCTAAGTCAGAATAGGAGTTCGCTTGCATGTCTTGACCTCATGGGGAATAGAGAATACGAACAAAGACTGGATTGTTCCTCTTGAAGGCGAGAAAGATTAGAACTTCAGCTGTTGAAGTTTGTGGTGCGAACGGACGAAGGAATACTCAATTATACACTTTTATGCCTGTTTAGGTTAGGATATATTATATAATGTGTTTTGTTTGTGCCATTTTTATTTTAATCTGTGTTCTTTTGGAGAGTTGTTGGATCTAACTATAGGTGAGGGGGGGATGAAACCTACAAAGTAGGACTTGTTTTAGGTACAAAGCACTTACGGTCAGAAGACCCGTGCATTGGATTTAAGAGAAAATTATGATGATATAGCATCTGTATATATAATATTACTGTCCACACCTGTGGAGTAACGGTTAGCATGTCTGGTCGCGAAACCAGGTGGCCCGGGTTCGATTCCCGTTCGGGGCAAGTTACCTGGTTGAGGTTTTTTCCGGGGTTTTCCCTCAACCCAATATGAGCAAATGCTGGGTAACTTTCGGTGCTGGACCCCGGTCTCATTTAACCGGCATTATCACATTCATCTCATTCAGATGCTAAATAACCTAAGATGTTGATAAAGCGTCGTAAAATAACCTACTATAATAAAAAATATATATAATATTACTCAATAAATCCATCTATCTTTAAAAAAATCAATGATTTTCCCAAAACATGCTACAAAATGTTTCATATAAAACAGTTTTTATCTCCAAAGGGAAACAAAAACGAGCAAAATTCTGTTAAAGTTTTTAAAGTTTTTTGTTTGAAATACCTCAAAGAATAGCCCCCCCCCCCGAAATTAATGACATTACTTACGGTTCGCCCTATATAATATAGGCCTACAATGTTTTATAGACACTATACGTTGTAATATATCTCACGTGAGCTTTAAAGTGAATTTGTGTTACCATGTTACAGAAATTAATCGTGTAACGCTTAGTTTTGAAGTCTACAATTTCACCCACGAAAAAACATTCCCATCAGCACAGCTGCGACTTTCTTTTGTACAAACGAACCACTTTAGCTTTAAGAAGATTACACACGAGAAAAAAAGTAATTTTCACATTGTGTGTATATTCCATGATAATAGGTACGTTGGTTTCTAAAATTAGTCAGTGTAGTAGCTAACTCCAAATTACCTACAGCCTACATTTCAATTACTGTAACAACGCGCCCACTGAAAACATTTTAATTTAAACATCTACTCAAATTCTATCAACTCGTGTACATCAAAATGGCGTATATTCGAAAGTGTTAATATTAGCACAAATTATGAGTAGAACATTTTTATTTCTAGCAAAAAAAAAGCCACACCCGATTAGAGAATGTGATGAAAACGACAGTGTTGCAAAATTAGAGCTCAGTTAATAGCTACAAAAACAATTCATTATAGAACACGTCAACACATGTCATACCGAAGATACACACTCTTTCCAATTCAAATAAAGGAAATATTTAATTTCGGAATATGTATGAGGAGATTAACTCCGTACGTAGATGAAATTATTGGGGATCATCAGTGCGGTTTTCGGCGTAATAGATCGACTATTGATCAGATTTTTTGTATTCGGCAGATAATGGAGAAAAAATGGGAGTATAAGGGTACAGTACATCAGTTATTCATAGATTTCAAAAAGGCATATGACTCGGTTAAGAGGGAAGTATTATATGATATTCTTATGGAATTTGGTATTCCCAAGAAACTAGTTCGATTAATTAAAATGTGTCTCAGTGAAACATACAGCAGAGTCCGTATAGGTCAGTTTCTATCTGATCTTTTTCCAATTCACTGCGGGCTAAAGCAGGGAGATGCACTATCACCTTTACTTTTTATCTTCGCTTTAGAATATGCCATTAGGAAAGTTCAGGATAAGAGGCAGGGTTTGGAGTTGAACGGGCTACATCAGCTTCTTGTCTATGCAGATGACGTGAATATGTTAGGAGAAAATACACAAACGGTTAGGGAAAACACGGAAATTTTACTTGAAGCAAGTAAAGCGATCGGTTTGGAAGTAAATCCCGAAAAGACAAAGTATATGATTATGTCTCGTGACCAGAATATTGTACGAAATAGAAATATAAAAATTGGAGATTTATCCTTCGAAGAGGTGGAAAAATTCAAATATCTTGGAGCAACAGTAACAAATATAAATGACACTCGGGAGGAAATTAAACGCAGAATAAATATGGGAAATGCGTGTTATTATTCGGTTGAGAAGCTCTTATCATCCAGTCTGCTGTCCAAAAATCTGAAAGTTAGAATTTATAAAACAGTTATATTACCGGTTGTTCTGTATGGTTGTGAAACTTGGACTCTCACTCTGAGAGAGGAACATAGGTTAAGGGTGTTTGAGAATAAGGTGCTTAGGAAAATATTTGGGGCTAAGCGCGATGAAGTTACAGGAGAATGGAGAAAGTTACACAACACAGAACTGCACGCATTGTATTCTTCACCTGACATAATTAGGAACTTGAAATCCAGACGTTTGAGATGGGCAGGGCATGTAGCACGTATGGGCGAATCCAGAAATGCATATAGAGTGCTAGTTGGGAGACCGGAGGGAAAAAGACCTTTAGGGAGGCCGAGACGTAGATGGGAGGATAATATACAAATGGATATGAGGGAGGTGGGGTATGATGATAGAGACTGGCTTAATCTTGCACAGGATAGGGACCGATGGCGGGCTTATGTGAGGGCGGCAATGAACCTTCGGGTTCCTTAAAAGCCATTTGTAAGTAAGTAAGTATGGTAAGACTTTCCTGTGTTAAATTTCAACGTACCTCGTTTACATGTTTCGACCTATTTATGGGTCATTTTTAGAACTGGTCGTTGTTGGTCTTGGCGCCACTTGTTCTGTTTCCTGTGAGGATGTGTTCCTGTGGTATAGTGTAGAGTCAAAGAGTGTGTGTGTTTTGAAGTTGAGTTGTGTGTTGAGAATTTCGTTGGGGTGTGTTTTTGTGTGTCTGCATATTTCATATTGTTCTAGTGTGTTTAGTTTCTGGCTTTTTGGTTGGATGTGCAGTATTTCCATGTCTCTGTAGGTGTGGTTAGCATTTGTGATGTGTTCTGCATATGTGGAGATGTTTTGTAATTTTGTTATGGCTGTGACGTGTTCTTTGTAACGTGTTTGAAATGGTCTGCCTGTCTGTCCTATGTAGAAGTTGTTGCAGGTGTTACATTTGAGTTTGTATACGCCTGTGTGGTTGTATTTGTTTGTTTGTGTTGTTTGTGTCTTGAGATGTTTTTGTAGAGTGTTATTTGTTTTGTATGCGATGTTGTAATTTAATTTCTTGAATGAGGTTGCAATTTCATGTGTGTTTTTGTTTTCGTATGTAACACTCAAACACGTTACAAAGAACATATCACAGCCATAACAAAATTACAAAACACCTCCACATATGCAGAACACATCACAAATGCTAACCACACCCACAGAGATATCAACACAGACATGGAAATACTGCACATCCAACCAAAAAGCCAGAAACTAAACACACTAGAACAATATGAAATATGCAGACACACAAAAACACCCCCAACGAAATTCTGAACACACAACTCAACTTCAAAACACACACACTCTTTGGCTCTACACTATACCACAGGAACACACCCTCACAGGAAGCAGAACAAGTGGCGCCAAGACCAACAACGACCAGTTCTGAAGATGACCCATAAATAGGTCGAAACATGTAGCTAAACAAGGTACGTTGAAATTTAACACAGGAAAGTCTTACCATACATATTCCGAAGTGATACAGTGTTAAAAGTTGTGTAATCAAGATGTAAGGTATTTAATAATCAAGAGTCATTTACTCGAAATTTACCCCGTCAATCTGCTGGAAGAATTAAGTTAAATCCCAGCGTTTTGTTTTACCTTCAACCCTGTTTCATCTTCGACGTCTCCAAAGCAAGACAGGGATTCGCAAGTAGCGAAATTCATTGGACTTGTGATCGAATTGGCGCAAGGCCACCATTTGAAGCAACACAACACAAACAATGTGTTACACATCCACAGCTTTTTGATAGATAAATTACTACTTTCATTATGTTATGCCATGTAATGTCAGAGTATGCTGTATTATGTTATGCAGTACCATCCCACGTATCAGTACACGCAACAATCAAGCTTATGGTCATTCGTTGATAGACTAAACTGCCGGCTGGATGTACTCCAATCTCCCCATCTGTTAATGTTTTACGTTCAGTTGCAATATACATGCAACATCACCGGCTCCACAGAGCGCGTTCAGTCGCAGTTTACATGCTACCTCTTCCAATAACAACATCGAGGTAGTCTGAGATGATAATTTAAGTCGCAATTTACCGACGCCCACGTGGTGGGACGTTGAACCTGCGACAGAATATCGGTGATAGAAAAGTAAGAAATATCACGAAAGTAAAGTCTGTAAGCTACAAATTATAATTAGTTATACAGAAGTCTGGTAGACAGCAGTATTTTTCTAGTAGGGGAGAGTGTTGTACCTTTTAACACTTTTCACAATTTATTTTTTTAATTTTGGAAAATGAAATTTTTTAAATGAAAAAATGCTTGAAATAATTATTGAAGATTCCTTTACAACTTCCTGTATGTATTTTCCTGTTTTACAGATCTATTAAGGATGGAAAAAATAAAATGAAGGGATATGTAATGTGTTCAAAGATACAACAGGATCATGTACCTTGGAACATACCCTCTTGTAAGTTGGAACACATGGAATATAGGTGGGAATATAGCTGTAAGAACTGACAATCATATTTAAAATGTATTTTCAATCATAAACCAGAGCAGGCTTCCCTGATTTAGATTTTATTTCCTGGAGGATCAATAACTGCTTCAACAGCTTTCTTCAAGGCATCCGAATCAATTGGGGGCCTCTGAACTCCAGACTTACATCGTGACATGACCTTAAAATAAAAGAAAAAAAGCCGATAGTATCGTGTAATTTGGAACATGTTCCATGGTACAAGATGTTTTGTGTTCAAAGGTACAAGAGGGTGCACGTTTAAACAAATATGGCTCCGAAAACTAGAGAGTCAAATAAATCATGGAAATTAAAATATGCTATTACTGACCAGATGATAGGGAACACACCGTACTTGAAAGATATTAACAAATGCAATCTGGTTTTGTGTTAGAAAACATATATCAATGAACGAAATGTTTACTTTTGGTACTAAAAAAACTTATTTTGTCTACGGAACTCACACTATGCAATAAATCAAACTGAAACTACGACGAGAGCTACTTAGCAGCTTTCTCTAAAATCTACTTCAGTTTGAGCCCTCTAGGTAGCAGCAAACATTAAAAGACAAAAAATGTTCAAAGGTACACTATGCTAAAGGTACAACAGTCTCCCCTAATGGAAAAATAATTGTATTTTTCTAGTAATGGAAAAATAATTCACTGCAAGTTAATTTATGTGGCCTACCGGTAATCTAAAAATCAGAGACGATTCATATAACTGCACTGCAACACTAAAAGACAACCACGTTAAAATTTTAAAAGTGAACGAACATTAAGGAACATCCTCAAATTCATAATTTCTAAGTAATAATTCTCAATTCTCTTCTTCTTCTTCTTTTTTGAAATGCTTTTGTTCGTGTTAATATTCCATTAAAAAATCTGGATATTCTTGTATAAAAATTCCTACAAAGATACACAAACAAGAGATTGCCAAGTGATTCGACGTTATGGGAATATTATTTCGAAGTCTATTACTCGTATAAAAAAGTAATAGATTTCATAAGGCAAATAGACATGGAGAACAAGAGGAATACAAAGAGAGCAATTGTACGAAAAGGAGAGCAAGGGGAATACGACAACAAATATATTACAAAGAGAAAAAGAGAACAAATGTATGACAAGGAGAACAAGGGGAATACAAAGGGAACAAATGTACTACAAGAAAAGGAGGGAAATACAAGAGAACAAATGTACTGCAACGAAAAGGAGGGAAATACAAAGAGAACAAATGTGCTACAAGGAAAAGGAGGGCAATACAAAGAGAACAAATGTACTACAAGGAAAAGGAGGGAAATACAAAAAGAACAAATGTGCTACAAGGAAAAGGAGGGAAATACAAAAAGAACAAATGTGCTACAAGGAAAAGGAGGGAAATACAAAGAGAACAAATGTACTACAAGGAAAAGGAGGAAAATACAAAGAGAACAAATGTGCTACAAGGAAAAGGAGGGAAATACAAAAAGAACAAATGTGCTACAAGGAAAAGGGGGGAAATACAATGATAATAAATGTACTACAAGGAAAAGGAGGAAAATACAAATAGAACAAATGTACTACAAGGAAAAGGAGGGAAATACAAAGAGAACAAATGTGCTACAAGAAAAAGGAGGGAAATACAAAGAGAACAAATGTGCTACAAGGAAAAGGAGGGAAATACAAAAAGAACAAATGTGCTACAAGGAAAAGGAGGGAAATACAAAAAGAACAAATGTGCTACAAGAAAAAGGGGGGAAATACAATGATAATAAATGTGCTACAAGAAAAAGGAGGGAAATACAAAGAGAACAAATGTGCTACAAGAAAAAGGAGGGAAATACAAAGAGAACAAATGTGCTACAAGAAAAAGGAGGGAAATACAATGATAATAAATGTGCTACAAGAAAAAGGAGGGAAATACAAAGAGAACAAATGTGCTACAAGAAAAAGGAGGGAAATACAAAGAG